>NC_089810.1:41603068-41660568 GCF_029633855.1 Hoplias malabaricus
TGCACACATTCCCAGCTGCTGATTAATGGGACTTCCCAGAGTGATTAGGTTTAATGGAGCAGCTCTGAGCTGTTAATATGTAAAACGCCATCATCAAAGAGATGAGTAATAGCTGGGGCTTGTCGATCGAGATATTTACACAAAACTGTAAGCATCAAGAGAGTCATGTGTTCTCAGTTCTGAGGAAACTGAGAAAAAAGTATTCAACCAACTTTTCAAAAATCCCGGCAGGATCTAGAGCTACATTACAACATTCATTCAATCATTGTCTGTGACCCTTATCCACTTCAGGGCAGCAGTGAGTGTACCTAGAATCACCGGGTGCAAGGAAGGAACACACCCTGGAGGGGCCGCCAGTCCTCCATAGGGCGACACACACTCACACATTCACTCACACCTACGGTCACTTTTGAGTCTCCAATCCACCTACCAACGTGTGTTTTTGGACTGTGGGAGGAAACCCATGCAGACACAGAGAGAACACACCACACTCCTCACAGACAGTCACCCGGAGGAAACCCACGCAGACACAGGGAGAACACACCACACTCCTCACAGACAGTCACCCGGAGGAAACCCACACAGACACAGAGAGAACACACCACACTCCTCACAGACAGTCACCCGGAGGAAACCCACACAGACACAGGGAGAACACACCACACTCCTCACAGACAGTCACCCGGAGGAAACCCACGCAGACACAGGGAGAACACACCACACTCCTCACAGACAGTCACCCGGAGGAAACCCACGCAGACACAGGGAGAACACACCACACTCCTCACAGACAGTCACCCGGAGGAAACCCACACAGACACAGGGAGAACACACCACACTCCTCACAGACAGTCACCCGGAGGAAACCCACACAGACACAGGGAGAACACACCACACTCCTCACAGACAGTCACCCGGAGGAAACCCACGCAGACACAGAGAGAACACACCACACTCCTCACAGACAGTCACCCGGAGGAAACCCACGCAGACACAGGGAGAACACACCACACTCCTCACAGACAGTCACCCGGAGGAAACCCACGCAGACACAGAGAGAACACACCACACTCCTCACAGACAGTCACCCGGAGGAAACCCACGCAGACACAGGGAGAACACACCACACTCCTCACAGACAGTCACCCGGAGGAAACCCACACAGACACAGGGAGAACACACCACACTCCTCACAGACAGTCACCCGGAGGAAACCCACACAGACACAGGGAGAACACACCACACTCCTCACAGACAGTCACCCGGAGGAAACCCACGCAGACACAGAGAGAACACACCACACTCCTCACAGACAGTCACCCGGAGGAAACCCACGCAGACACAGGGAGAACACACCACACTCCTCACAGACAGTCACCCGGAGGAAACCCACGCAGACACAGAGAGAACACACCACACTCCTCACAGACAGTCACCCGGAGCAGGACTTGAACCCACATGTCTGACTTAAAAAGCATCTCCAGGATTCGTACAAACTCACTGATGGAAATCTTGGAGAGTAAATACAATGGTGTTTACAATAATGGTGGAGCTGAGGTGTCAGCAGCACAGAATCATGTGAGTATCAGGTGGTAACTCGAGTTTTACTAATGCAGGGTTAAAGCTTTGGAGTGTAAGGGTGAGAGACAGAGAGAGAGAGAGAGAGAGAGAGAGAGAGAGAGAGGGGAGTAAACTCACTATGCGGTCGGGAGGTGGAGTGCTCCTGATGAAACACTTGATCTGGCCTTTCTCTCCATGAGGAGCTTGGTGGGTCTGGGTGCTGGAGATGGTCGGAGGGCCTGTGGAAACACACACACACACAGAGAAGAATCATCACACACACTGTGTACACACAAACACACACAAACTGAGGGCACACAATATGAAAATCAAGGCTGTTTATTCTCTCAGCTCCAGCCCTGGAGCTCCCTAATTCAGCACGTCTTATCTTCTCACTTATGCACTTTCTTGTGTTTTTACAGAGCAACTAGCACCTGAAGCTCATCAAGTCTGAGCAGAGATAATTATCTGGACTTGCTTTCTGCAGCGACGTGTCACCACTGCTGCCACTTTACATCCATCAGCATTCAGGAAAAAAAAAAAAAAAAAAATCAATCATCAAGGAAAACTACAATTTACAGAGACACATATCTGAAGTTGTACCTTTCATTTTATACAATTAACTGTGGCTCATCACGATACTGAAGCTCTACTCATTAGTTCCACAACGAAGACCATACACCGAGAGCTCACCTAGTTCTCCGCCTGCTTCATGTTCATTGGAGGAGAACGTCTAAAAAACAAAGTGCAGTTCTCTTCCAGAGCGACACACACAGATCATTTAAGAACACAGCTTCCAAAAGGAACAGAGAAAAATGCTGCTCCACACGTCATAATCTACAGCACAAAGCACATGGCGTACATGCCAAATAGTGGTCCACTCGCACCAGCACAACACACACTAACACACCACCACCACGTCAGTGTCACTGCAGCACTGAGAATGATCCACCACCACATCACACCTGCTCTGTGGAGGTCCTGAGCGCTGAGGAACAGGGGGAAAGGGGGGTGACAAAGTATGCAGAGCCACAGATGGGTTACAGTGCGTAAGTGCTCCAGAGTAACTACGGCATTTAACATAAAATGAAAAGCAGAAGACTCTCCAACTCTCTTAACTTCAGCAGTGGGAGTTCAGAGTGAGCTCTGTTCTGATCTGAGGTGGAAGGACGATCCAGAACATATCCTTCTTCTGCAGCAGCTGGCCCCACTAATGGAACCAAACCCTCACCACAATGTTCAAACGTCTAGTGGAAAGCCTCTGAGAACGGTCTCCTGGACGTTGTATGTATAGTAGCAGGTTTGATTAGTGTGTGTACTACACTGATCTCATATGTATTTGTTTGTGTGTGTGTTTGGGCATGTTTTTAAATATTTGTGAGGACCAGATATTCTCAGGGTAGTACGTTGGTGGTCCTTAACTTCTAAAACTAATTAACTGGTTCTATTTTGTTAAAAGTAAAAAGGAATGACATCATTTAAGTTTGGTTACTGAGGTTAAGGTTAGAGTTAGGTGTAGTGCTAATTAGATTGCTATGATTGCTATGAAGCTCACAAGTATAGCAAAACCAACATGTGTGTATTTAAAAAGTGGAATCACACTGGCCTGGTTTTCATTTCTAATCTTAAAAAGAAGCGATTTACAGCAGGTTTGATATCTCTCAGTGAGATAAGGGTCAGGCCGCTGACCGCTAAAGCGTCCACCCCTCAACGGGCCGCAATCACGAAGGAATCCATGTGGCTTAACCACCAGAGAAATGTCATTTCTGGGCAATAACAGCCGTCTCCGTCTCAGTTTCAACGGCTGAACGGCTGGAGCTCGACCGATACGTGGACGCGGTGCTAAATAATCTGGACACGGCTTAGGACCGGACTCTAAATTCCTTAACTGTCTTCAGCGCTGATTATGAGGGATTTCCTCTCTAATGGCAACCAACTCCACCTTAAATCACTGATCCTGTCATAACACTATACAATCTTGTATTTGTGAATTGTGGGGACTTTACATACACTTGCATTAACGTAGGGGACACTTACAATTTCCATAAGTGCTGCTAACTGAACCCTTAACCTTTGACCCTTAAAATTGACCCTTAACCCTAACCCTACACCATAACCATAATCCCATCATAAAAGTCTTCACCTTAAAATGGAATGATTATAAAACAAATCCCTATAGTAACTCTGTGTAAACAGATTTTGCTCCCCACAGTGTGATATATTCCTGGTGCGCGCACACACACACACACGAACGTGAAAAACTAAAGGAATAAAAGGGTTTAAATTTGGTTACTGAGGTCAGAGGTAAGTGTAGTGTTTATTACAGTGACATTATATCAATGAAGGTCCTCACAAGTATAGCAAAAGCAAATCAATCCCTACAATGTGTGTACAAAAACAGGTTTTGGTCCCCACAATGTGATCCATTCCTGGTGCGTTCGTTCGTTCGTTCTCTCTCTCTCTCTCTCTCTCTCTCTCTCTCTCTCTCTCTCTCTCTCTCTCTCTCTCTCACACACACACACACACACACACACACAATCTAAGCTGCCATTCCTCCAATCACACATCTGCCAATCACAGTCGATGGCGCCTCTCCGCTGATTTGTAATTGCAGTTTATTAACTCACTCCTATTAGAATAAATTAGCATTTAGACGCATGGACGGCAGATGGAGAGCTGAGTGAATGGAAATGCCAGCTGCTCTCAGACGGATGCCACCCCATAAGGCCAGAGACGCTAGCATTTTAGCCTCTCCTGCCAATGTATGTGGACTATATAACACCTGCTAGAATAATACAGATGCTACCATGTGATCTTCCTGGAGATTTGGAATATAAAAGCAAGCTCTAACACCGGACACATCGGGGGTTTACGTGCCCTAACCCTGGAGAAGGCATCTATACCCCAGCTGAAGCTCACCATGTTCAAGGCCAAGTGTGGGCCAGAGGGGTCCCTGGGGGAGGAGTTGGAGTGGAGGGATCTAACATCAGTACCTGGCCTCCCTTTTCCTCCGCATGGAACTGACTCAACTCTGTTCTAGTGTCGTCTCTAACACCGTCTCTAAGGGGAACAGTGGTCTTTGGAAACCACAACAACGGCGGTGGTAACGTTAAGCGGTGTTTACTCATGGTGTATCGGCGTGTTGTTGTTGTTTGGGACTGAACACAGCTCCGTCATCAGTTCAGACAGATCAGTAGAGTTTGTTCCTTCCTTGTTGCAGCGTCCAGCTCTCGCTGGATTCTTTCGTCGGCCACCGATCCAAGGAGCGTTTGAACCTCTTCAAAAGACCACGGCGTCATTTTACGAGCTGCCGTCGTGAGTCGGATAAAAACAAACGTGATCTCTGGAGGGGACTGGGGCAGGGTTAGGGCAGGAGAAGGAGAATGATTGAACAAATTAATGTATTAATGTATTATTGTATGTATATAGGGCGGCACGGTGGCACAACAGGTAAAGTTACAGTCACACAGCTCCAGGGGCCTGGAGGTTGTGGGATCGATTCCCGTTCCGAGTGACTGTCTGTGAGGAGTGTGGTGTGTTCTCTCTGTGTCTGCGTGGGTTTCCTCCGAGTGACTGTCTGTGAGGAGTGTGGTGTGTTCTCTCTGTGTCTGCGTGGGTTTCCTCCGGGTGACTGTCTGTGAGGAGTGTGGTGTGTTCTCCCCGTGTCTGTGTGGGTTTCCTCCGGGTGACTGTCTGTGAGGAGTGTGGTGTGTTCTCTCTGTGTCTGCGTGGGTTTCCTCCGGGTGAAACATCTCAGTGGAAAGAGATGAGGAATGAATGGTCGTTTCTTTTCCAGCAAATATGGAATGTATTTGTCCAGGGAAGTGAATAGAGGATCTCCACATCTAACAAATGTATAGAGGTTAAGGGCAATTTCACAAAAACCTCTAAAATCTACAAAATATATTATACTTCACAGAAGTCTTACATCGTAGCTATACTAAGAATTACTGAGTGCCCCAGGTATATCTACATCGTAATGATCGTATAGATATAATATGAGCTCTGGTGACTCAGTGTAGACCCCTATGAAGTGGAGTTTTAGAGAAAAATGCCCTTTTTTTCAAACCAAATCGCCCAAACAGAGTTAACTTCCCGTCCTCGCTTTTGTTTTCTTTATTCCCAATGCCAGACTCAAGCAATCAATGAAGAGTTCCACTGGCAAACAGCCCAGAGCAATCAAACAACTATCGCAGACTTTAACAAACCTGAAACGTTTGAACCAAAGCAAATTACACATCTTTACCGCAGTCGCAATCTTGCAGCGTGACACAGGAGTGCACCATTACCAGTATTCAGATGAAGTACTCTGTTGATTGGGCTGTCTGTAAGAGACCCCTGTTACGGGCCTCGGAGTGCTCGTGTGTGTTTTTGTTAAAACACCAGAGAGATGCCTCCCCTCTCAGCCCTGTCCTTATCCCTATCCCCTCATTTGCCAAATCAGGAGTCCACGGTGATGTCTCTCCTGGGTGCTGATTGCAGGTTAGAGGAAGAAATTGACTGTTAATGTTGGCTGTGGGTTGGACGTCTGGAGGATAGAGTGTGGAAGAGAGGAGGTGGTAAACAAAAGTGGGCTCCCGCCGGGCTACAGTAGCCGGGGTCTCGCTCATAGCCCTGGACTCTTTAAAGCAGCACCGCAGCGTTTTTCACATTCTCAAATCTCAGCAGACACCAGGCAGAAAGCGTAGGTTACCATCGTTTCCAGAGGTCCTGCTTCTGGAGGGGAGTATCCTGGCGGTTCATCCCTCGACAGTTTGGAGTTTGACTCACGAACCATGAGGTAGAAGCCGGTTGGAGGCAAAGGTCTATGAACTCGAATGAACCCTGGATGGATATCAGTCGTCTGGTGTTGGCCAGGTCCCGTGTTGCTGTTCGTGTGGTGGTTTTATTTGTGAGACGCAGTGTAAAATATTAAGGGAAAGTCTATAACTGTGAACTGAAATTATACACGCTCTTAAAACTGCTGGTTCTTTATGGTTCTTCAGTAAAGATGATGGTTTTATGCAGAACCACAAACACATAAAAACACACACATTTCACTGATGTCATCATTGCAAAACAGCAGCTGTCCTTGTCACGGTTAGAGCAAGGGAGGAGGAGAAGGAGGTAGGTGCAAGGTGTTTTATTAAAACAAAGGGAGAAACCAAGAACAACACATCATCTCAAAAATGAACAACTGAGACGAAGAACTCAAAGTAAAACTGAACCAAAACAAACAGAAAACAACAGTGAACTGATGCAGAGAAGAAAACTCTCTCTCTCTCTCTCTCTCTCTCTCTCTCTCTCTGTCTCACTCTCTGTGTCTCTCTCTCTCTCTCTCTCTCTCTGTCTCACTCTCTGTGTCTCACTCTCTGTCTCACTCTCTCTCTCTCTCTCTCTCTCTCTCTCTCTCTCTCTCAAACTCTGTCTCACTCTCTCTCTCTCTCACTCTCTGTCTCACACTCTCTCTCTCTCTGTCTCACTCTCTGTGTCTCACTCTCTGTCTCACACTCTCTCGCTATGTCTCACTCTCTCTCTTTCTTTCTCTGTTTCTCTCTCTCTCTTTCTTTCTCTGTTTCTCTCTCTTTCTTTCTCTGTTTCTCTCTCTCGCTCATTCTCTCTCTCTCTCTTTCTCTGTCTCTCTCTGTTTCTCTCTCTCTCTCTCTCTCTCTCTCTCTCTCTCTCTCTCTCTCCCAAAGGTGGGGCTAAGGCGTAGACAACTCAGAACCGACAAAAACAGAGCAGTAAAAATACGAAAAGAGGCAAAAGCGTCACAGTGCTTCACACTGTGTAAATGTCTTGATGACCTAACGGACCAATAGAAACGCTCCAAAATAAGTCATAAAACTCATGTTTTTCCTTTGGACAGCGATGATTTGAATTCTTAAAGAACACCTTGCATCAACAAATGTTCTTGAGATTGAAGGGAAATGTGGTGGATGTGGTTTACGTAGCACTCTTCTGAAAAACGTCTTTAAAAAGTCAAACTTAACAATGAAGCAGTGGAAGGAGCATTGTTTCTGAGTGTTTAACTTTCTTTATTTCAATTATCTTCACAGATGAACCTCACGTCTGGTCTCATCCACGTCCTAAATGTGAAAAATAATAACAGATATGAGTGGGAATGTATTTTTCGGTGTAATATGTTGATGAGGTCAGTGGACAGTTGCTTCGTCACTTTCCCATTGTCTTTTAACAAGTGTTTATCATGTCATTCATGCTCTATTCCCTCAGGGCATTGGACACACACTGGAGAGAATGAACATGTGCTGGATGACCGTAGACACAGATGTGGCTGAGAGAGATGGGGTCAAGAAGCAATGAAGCGTCCCGTAATAATGCTAAAGAACTAAATTCCCCAACAGCACACTCAACTCTGACGACTGAGGCTTTGAGAAGCATATGGCTTACTTCTCCCACCCCCCCCACCCTCACGTACAAACGTGGCCCGTCCTCCTTAAGACACACAATAGAACATCTGCGCAGCTGCGTGTAAACACGCCTCACTTCTGCATCAGCGGGTTAATGAAGTTTCCATTCGCAGAGCTGCGGCGCATGCTTCGACGCCTGTGTGCACAAATATGCCACGTAATAATAATGGCTGCTGTAATGACTTTTCCCATGCACACACACACACACACACACACACACACAAACAAACACAATCCCCATAGCGCACCTACATCCAAAACACAAACATAAAAAACAGAGACACGGAAATATCCCTCACACAGAACCACAAACTAAAACTTAATGAAGGCTGGGGATAGACTCTCGCAAACCAACTCTCTCAATACGAGGGGCTGTGTGCCACAACAGACAGTGATACGGACCCATTAACACATCCTCCACTAACTGCCTCCCCCTACAGGCTGTTTGACTATAATTAAATTACATGGGGCTCAGGGGAACGCTCCGATTCTCTCTGCTGCGTCCCGATTGGCCGCGGGAGCCCTGGGTCCCGGAGACGCTCAACAGGGAGGCGAACGCATTCAAAACACACATTCTGATTTGTTTTAACACATAAGATAAAAGCTAACTGAGTGATCTCCTCTCTCAGATCCGAGCTCATCACTGATCAACCAGATCAACAACAACACCCTCCTCGTTCCTACACTCCCTTCCCACTCGCTCAAAGCAATGACCGTGCCTTTGAACCCCATGGGTCAACACCTTCAAGTCTATGGATGAGTTCTGTTTCTCAAAATCAAACCAGCACCATGGAGAAGGACATGCTCTTTAGCTGCTTTAGCTGCTTGGGACTTTGTGGAAACCATGTAAACACTGAACTTTTTTTCTGTGCTGAGGACTGAAAGAGATGGGTTTTTGATGGATGGAGGGATATGAATAAATACATACACATTAAAAAACAACTCAAAACAACAGCCAAATCAATAATGAGTGTTTTGCATCCCCCCAGATCTGGGGTGAAACGTGCTTATTATTTTTATTTATTTATTTGTTTTTAAATCTAAGCAACTAGCACCTAATATTTATAATTTTTATTAATAATTGGGAACCCAAGTAAACTCCAAACGACTACATTCACAATAACAATTATGTGGATTTTTCTATCACCCCAAGCTTCGGGGCTTTGGAAAAAGGTGATATTTGTGTCTTTGAAGTAATTCCGGAGCCCACGCTTATTTATACATTCCTAAAACTATTACTGGAGACGAGGCTGATAATTTACCACCTCTAAACTGCATTGTTAGCGAGTCTGAGCCTTTATAGTGCAAACAAACCAAACCCGTCTTTAATGTTAGCCTGAGGCTCAGTGGTGGTCCATGGCGGGTGGCTACGGAGCCGGAACGGTGTTCCTACGGAAAGCAGTGCTGGAGTCCCGGCGAAGGGAGGATGTCGCGTGGCTAATGCCCGCTGCCAGAATATCAAGCGGGCATAATGAAGTCATTTATCGGAGAGAAGCCGCTTGCCCACTACCCTCCAGCCTTCATTAATCTGCCTCGGCCCCGGCTCCAGCGCCTCCCACCATCCCCTGCAGAATTTAATCAGCTTTAATGCACCTTCCTTCTTTCTTCTTTCTCTCTTTGCTTCCTGAAATGTGATGCTTTCACATAAAAAAAAAGTTCAGCCAAAGTCAGAGTCTATGTCTAATGTAGTACGTTATATACCAAGTAGAGCCAGAGGCATTACAGCAAGGAGAATCCAGCCTAGTGTGTGCTTATTACATATTCATTACATGCTTCTTACACAGTAATTATTCAAGTTACAATCCACACCAACAAAAACAGATATTTTGTTGTGTTAAAGTAGTTATTTAAAGTTATCAAACTCATGTCTCTGTGGGTAATCTACACTCAGAATCATCAAATGATGATCCAGTCTGTGTACGATACATACTCACCATTCCCTCAAAGCTTACTACATCTTTATTACATGTTTATTGTACAGTAAATACCCAGATTTGTAGCTCTTCACTCTTAATCTGATTGGGATATTTTTGGCACTCTATCAAGTCTCACATATCTGTTATTGGTTTCATTTTCTCTGTCTTCTACTCATTTTCAAGCTGCAGTTCTGAAAGCTCTAATCTCTTTAGGAATGTTCGTTGGCAATAAACAATGACATGACAAAAATAACAATATTGATGCTTGCTTTGACTATGTTCTATCTTGCTTTCTCGGTTTAAAGTGATATGAAAAGACTGCGACCATCCATTCATTCATTTTTTCATTTATATTCTATAAATACTTCATCAGGATCAGGACTGAACAACACAGGAACCCATCCATAACAGAGCCCCCTACCATCAGGGGGAAACCCACAAAGACACAGAGAGAACAGGAAGCGAGGAGTAAACCCTGAACCCTGGAGTGTTTGACAGCATATTGAAGGAAGAACTAAGTTCTACCTCTAAATGCTAAAGCTACACACCAAACGCAGGTGTAAACCATGTAAAGCCCTGCACTAATCTTGAGTTAGAGCCTCAGGCTAAACCACAGCTCTGAAGGTGTTGGGTCAGCTTATCCCAAGCGAGCACCATTAGCCAGGTCCTGTCTCCTCACAGCGAGACTAATCCAGGCTTAGCACCTGATCATTAGCTGATTTATGGCCAGAGAAGCCGGCTGTTATCAAGGTTGGGGGGATGTTTTTTTCTTTAACGGATGCTGGATTTCCAACTGACGCATGAATGCAAAGCTTGCCGTAGATTTGCAACAGTGACAAACATCCTCCAGCTAAGGCCAGACGACCCCAAGACCCTCACAGAGGCAATAAATCCCCAAGCAAGCCACACACACACACACACAAAGCCATATTTACCATTGACCGTTAGCGAGACTTCCTTCTCTCCGGCTCCGACGCGAGGCACCACAGCTCGGCAGACGTATTTCCCAGCATCCTCTTGCCTCACCGTCTTCAAAGTGAGGATGTTCTCATTGCTCAGCACCTGAGGTCAAGAAGACAGTTCAGTGGGTTCCCAGTTAGTAGAATAGAAGAGCACGGCTGGGTCAATGTCAAACGAAATCAGAAAGCAGTGATGGGTAGCTTTGGCTTAGAAAAGGCTCTGCTTCTCAATTATTAAAATCCAATTTAAGGTGGAAGCAGGGGACTGTGGGAGTGTGTTGGGTGGTAGATGACAGGCTCAGAGGAGAACAGCACATTCACCTTCATCCCTTACAGGCAATGAGGCAGAGACACAGACGAAACCTAGCTGCTCTTAATCTCTGCAACGATGGGATTGACCTATCTATGCTCCACCCTCGTTTGTATGCACTCCTTTGTAGCAACTGTTGCAAGGTTGGACAGTCTGTCATGGGGTGACCACTCTTTTTACTGCACAGACCCAGTTCTACACACCTCCAAGGATTCTGAAATTCAGTAATATGAGACTGACATGGCAAGGGAATGTCTTGCACTTAAAGGAAATGTCTACGACTGTGGGCAACTGCAGGTCTCTTTACGTTCTCGTTTTTACATTATTCACTGTTTGAATTCCCACAGAAACTCATTTGTCACTCGAGCTGTTTTGTTTTGTAGCGCTGTCGCTAATGCAGTTAGCTGTCTTTTGAGTTTGGAAACAGTTCCACTTAAAAGTGATAGAAAATGGCAAAAATAAGTCAGTGTGACCCCCCTATGGAGCAGGAATAGAGCAACATCCTCATCTCGGTTGGTGCTTTTCAGTGTTTGGAGTCTCTCCGTTGTCTAAAAACCTCCAGATGGCGTTTCTCTGCCGTGAGCAGAGAGAGAGGCAGCCTTCGTTTTCCCATTAAACTAGATTTAGCAACCAACCTAAACCTCACCCTTTAAGAAAACATGGTGCCCACCTACTTTGGGCCACTTGTCTGCATCAAGCTAGGAGAAAGAAAACTAGCATTTCATCATTGGGCAGTTCAACACACTTAGAGCAGTACACTAGCCTTCCTTTCCTCCTAGGTAGAGAATGCTAGGCATCCCGCTTATGCACTTATAGTTTTCACTTTTAGTTTTTCATGCACTACAAGGACATGGGTATTGAGACACCTACACTCTACACCTACAGGACACCATTATAAATGCACAAGGCATTAATATAAAGTTGGTCCCTCCTTTGTATCTATAACAGAAGTTATGAAACTATGTGGTTATTGAGTCAGAAAACATTGTTGCCCTTTACTCATTGTACCCCTCAGCTCTCTGCAAACCTGCTCTGTAAATGTGCATAATCTTCCATTTTATAGCTGAGTTCCTGTGGTTCCTAAACCCTTCCAAACTGTCTTGTTGGATATAACCTAAATACAAAATAATACAGCACCACACAATTCAAATTCTTTAGATAGACACATTACACACACTTACACATATGTTTATAAAAACACACAGAATGACTAGGTGTTTGATTTTATGCACCTAGGCAATGGAACTGAATCAAACACCTTAATTCAATAATAAGGAGGTCTGTTCCAATATTTTTGTCCATTTATCAAAACTGCATTTCTAATTAATTAGCTTAGCTTTTGTCATTTCTCTCCACATTACAGCAATGGTAGTTGACTCTATTTGTTCAATATATGCTGTTATTGATGTAAAATATCCAAACTAACAATTGGAAACACAACTTATCAGAGATATCAGATTTAGTTTCATGTTCTTATCCCTTTCCCTGCAGAGAACATAAGCCTGGAAGAGAGTTGTAGAGCTTTTGTAGAATCCAAATTAAAGACACACACTCTAAGATCTATTATGAATCAGGCTGTGCATTATACCTCCATACATAATTATCCCCATGCATCGGTCATTAGTCAACAAATTAGAGGCCATTTCCCAGAGATGGTTACGCATCGACTTTACGACGTACTGTGCTTTTTCTGTAAATTAAAAAAAACAAAAACAAAAAAAAAAAAAAACAACATGGCGTGTGTGGGAGTCATAATAATGTTAATGCTAAAATAATAATGATAATCATCTATTCGTTAATGATGAAATATGGACAGATGAAAGAGAATATGAAGACAAAGGCATTCTGTCATTAACAAGGTCTTCTTTGAGCCCGGATGAAGTGGGTCGTTTGAACATCAGGGTTTTTAATATATGCAAAAGAGAACAGCGCAAGGCTGAGGGAGTAATTGATGTACATTAAAGACATGTTTCCGGATAAAAGCTGGCCCTTCACGCTGATCTGGGTCCAGCTTTGCCTGCTCAAACTTCTGACCAGAGCTCCTCACAGTGCTCCACGTCTCCATTACTGCAGTAGGGTAGGTTCTTTATGATCTGAGGATATTTATATGCAAGTGGAGGGATGGTTCAGTGCAGGTTCAGTGGGAACGTTCTTGACGGTTGGTGATAAAACTTGGCTCATTTTAAGAACATCACACAATGTACTCTCAACATTGATCTGTAACAAAAAGGCAAGTTCCATGATTTATACAATACACAGGGAATGTATAGATGTATATAGGTGTATAATAGTTATCCGTTGTGGATGTACACCTCCAATACTGAAGCCTATCCTTTATAAGACATCAGTCCTAACCCAACCCCAAAACCTGTTTCTAAATTTAACTCTGCTCCAAACATTACCCCTAACCCTAAAACTCATGCCTAATTCTAAACTCCAGAAGGTCAGGAGCTGCAGGATTATCTCCTGCAACTGTTTAATTCTCTGTTTCTGTGATTCTTCTTCAGATTCATAACAAAGAGAATTTAGATTTAGCCAAACATCACCACGAGTGGATGGGAGCTCAGTCAGTGAATAATAACCAATCAAAAAAATCACTGGAAATGCTCCTTATATTTGTTTATAGCAATTATTTGGCGAGTCTATTGCCTCACGATCTGTTGTAAATAAGTTGTACAATGTGAAATGAGCCCTGATGTGTTTTTAGACAATCACTGATACAAGGCTAAACCTTAAGATCCTAAGGCTTGACATATTCTAAGGTAATATGGACTACAGTGAAGGCTGACCAATGAAAACAAGGTTCTTAAGGTTATAGAAGTGCATGCAAACAGCTTATTATTAATATGTAACTGCATGTACTACAAGCAACTCACGTGTGTATGTGTAATAAAAGGTTAATTACATGGGAGCTACACACAACTAGCTAAGTTAATAAGCTTATTATTGAGTATCTACACTAGGTAATGTTTCAGTTATTAAAGAGTAATGTGAGAGAGTGTAGCTTAATTGATACTAACCAGTACATTTCAAAACCCATTCAAAAATGCGTGTAATTAACCATGTAATTACAACCTGAAATGACGGCGTATTATTGTACGATTGATTATTAATACGATCGAAATTGTCAGGTATTCACCTGATTTTTAATTTTTTTTTTGTGTGCGTAAACAAAGCTAAGCTCTCCGTCTTGGACATGAGAAACTTACCACTCCAGATCCTCTCTTCATCCACACTATGGTCAGGGATGGATTTCCTGTCCAGGCGCAGTTGAAGACCGCGTCCGAGCCCAGGTCCACCTGCAGCGACTGCGGCTCCGCGGCCATCCGCGGACCAACTACAGAACAAAGTGCAATCAACGGAAATCATTAGCACAGACTGAAACATGGCTTCTCGCCGTCAGGGAGCAGAATGCGGTGTTTGACTTTCCACGGCCGAGTCAATTACCTCGAGTGAGCAAGTTTTTCAAAAACAGACCGCAGCTAAGAATTATGTTGTGTAACTGTGTTTAATGACCCCATTTAATCTTAGCTAAACTCACAACAGCTTAATTAGCCTTCCACAGAAAAAGCATGCTGTAGTCGTACGGCGGGTAGAGAGAGGAAACTCACAGTAGACGTCCACGTTGCGGCTGATGTTGGTGCTGCCCAAAGGGTTGGTGACCTCGCAGGACACGGCTTCGGTGAAAAAAGTGTGGTCCACGACGACCTCGTAGGTGTCTCCTGACACTTCCTTGATCACATTTCCACCTTTCGCCCATCTGTGGATGGTGATCAGAGACGGAAACATCTCATTTTATTACGCAGCACGTTTTACAAAATGATGGTGTCTGTAAAGAAAGCAGCTTTGCAGACATCGAAAATTAAAATAAATATCAAACTTGGACCAGGGGAGTGGCAAAAGGCGACAGAAGAAAAAAAAAAAACTTCCCTCAGAGCTGGAGGAACAACCTCAGGAGGAACCAAGCCTCACAGGGGACCGTCCTCCTTTGGTCAAACGTTACAAACAATAGAGTTTTACTTCAGAGCCGTGAAGTCTGTATACATAGTGGAGGTCGGATTAACCTGAAAGGTCATGAACCTAGGAGTGTGGGCATATAGCTGTTCAAAGTTTGTGTTGACAGTGGTGAAAATAGTGAACAACTCAACACAAGCTCACATCACAGTGACTCATTAATCCCCAAATAACTCCAACTCTACTTCTAATGGAGAGGAATGAGCACTCATGGTGGGCTACACATTAGTGCCATCAAAAACCGCTAAGCCACTTTAAAGGTTGCCATAGCAATAGTGGATCCGACCACCGTGCTGACGGCCTGATGCTGGCCTGTCGGATGCAGGCTAGTGGCTGAAAACACAATGACAATTGCCTTTCAAGCAGAGCAGCGGCTGTTGGGTCTGTTTTCGGAGGGAATTATGACAGTCGCTTATGAGAAATCATTGAAGTGAGAGATCTCTGCTGGCCTCAGCATGTTCTCGGCGCCTGGGTAGGAGGGTGACAGCACATGGTCCCATTACACGAGGGAAAATATATAAATCTCAAAGTGACAAATAAGCAGCACCCTGCCTTGACGTCGGCAAATGACACCGAATGTACACAGCTCAAAGGAAGCTGACGTTAATAAATCAGCACGGCTTTGGATCTTTGGAAGCACTTGGTTTGCGCTGGAAGCCGGTAACCCGGGGTGTCATAAGTCTGCTGTAACATTTCTCTGAATGTGGCCGGCTCTGTCTGCCGGGAAGCAGTGGGTGAGCATCTGCTGGAGTCTGAGATGGGAGCCATTTGTAAAAGGCGAAGGCGATGGAAGAAGGATCGTCTCTTTCTGTGACACTTGGGCAAATGTCTCAGCAAATTGGGCCTGCTCACTGGCGGCTAGTCTACGGCTGGGAAAAGGCAGCATGATAGTTCCCTTTATAAACACTCCACAGCAAATAAATAAATAAGTACAGCACCATATATCTTTCCCCCACACATTTCCAAAAACTCAAATGATCCCCCACCACCACCAGAGCTTTCAGAAACTCAGAAATTACCATCTCAGCGGGAGCAAGAGGGCACTTTCATTAACTGTTGAAGACTCTGGCCCCGGCACCAGGCCTGATAACACGATAAAACAACAGCGAGGAGTTATAATTGCTCAGACTGACTCAGCCGCTGCCTCTCGGGCAGTTGAGCACTTTGTCGGAGAGGAACACCTGCGATTCCAAAAATATTCAAACTCAGGGCAGATGGGCGCGAGTGTTGCCTCAGCCCTAGACATAATTGCTCTTGGAGGAGAAGCAGCCACAGTCTGGAGTCTGAAACTTTCTATGTATGAGTCATTAGGACGGCAGTCACCTGCTTCGTATCTTGGAGGAGAGAATATCTCCTGTAAATGAAACCCAAGGCTACCGTGCACTCGTCGATGTATTCAGATCAATAGATAGGCAGCGCCGTAATTTCATTTGGCTCCAAATGGCCCTCGTGATTACGCCGGGCTCTGAGGGTGCTTATCAAGCCAGGCGTACGGAGCCTTTCGAGTCAGCGTCCCTTGTCTCATGTTATGAGCTTTAAAATGAAATAACATCGCCGGCTGCGGAGTTAGCTGTGATCAGCCGCAGCTGCGCTCCCTCCGGACGAGCGGCATGTTTGCCCATGCGTGCCGCGCGCCGTATGATCCTCCGTCCCATTTTCAAAGCCCATTTCCTCAAGAGCACGGCTCACAAAAGGAGCGTGTGATGATGACAAACAGTATCCGAGAAATGTCTCTCGAGCAACTCTTAAGAGGCTCTGAACTCACTCTGGCTTCATGAGTACCTCCCTCACAAAAATGAGGAAGGACTAGGGCATAGCCAGAGAAGATTCCTCTTTGGATGCTTATTATCCTGATCTACTTTGAGCAAATGAGTTCCAAGCGTTTGAGGCCGCTCACGAGGGACTGTTTGATAGAGTAAGTAGCAAATTTATCTGAGTTTGGGCTAATACCATCTCAGATTGGAAATATTTACCGTAGAAACCAATGAAACCCAGGCAGAATGCTAATAGCGATCAAGTGGCATGGAAAGTGGGCCACATGAAGGGCTGAGCAGCAGTGGGTATGGGCTGGGATCAAGGCATGGCCAGGCTGATGGCTTTGGCCAGCTCTCTGGACCCAAATGGTGACTCGTTTTTGCCAGCGCTGGAGGACGCACTGCTGCATGCAGATCCAGAGGCTCCATTATTACTGAGCTTCTCTGGGCACCGTCCAGAACAAACACTGTCTGTCCACACTGAGGGCCTGGGTAAACTTTTACATTGGATCAAACCCCACTGAGGGACAGCCAGAATCCCCAGCAACTCATTTATTGATTAAAAAAAAATATTTAAGCCAAAAAATAAAAGATAATTATAATTTTCACTTTGATCCGAGTGTCGACTCTCAGCCAAAACATGTCTCCATCGACTCTGGAGCTACGAGGCTAACGTTTCTATTAATGGAAACCACATATTCATTCATTTATCTCCTGCAACATTCATTCAACGTCTTCACCACAGCGTACGTTAACTCTGAACACTTTAACTAGTTAGTGTCCGGTGTGCAACGATTGCTGAGGGAAGCTAATGAGCTAACAGTAATGAATGAGCATTGCTACATGGCTGCGTTTGGGAAATCTGAAGGTAAACTAAACAAATAAACATCCACCTCAAAACAAGCCCAAGCTTATTCTAATTCATTTACGATGCTGATCCAAGTTTAGAAACAAGCTGCAGGGCTGGGGAACCATGGCCTAAGAAGTTTTCTCAGTGTCTAAACCTGGGTCCTCTCTTTTTTTTATATGTGTTTCCTTACATTTCTCGTTCCTTACTTTTGGGACACCCTGTACACTATAAAACATTCTTATGTGGGTTCTAACAGTGTGTGACATACTGAGATTAAACAATACGAAGCCTGAAAGCAGTATGAGGGTGTTCGGAGCTGCAGAGACAATGGCAGGGTGACTAACAGTGCCGTCTCTACGAGTCCTCCTCAGGATCGCTGTTGACGGCAGGTTTGTTTTTGTTACTGGGCTCTTTTTTTTCATGTCGCTCCGTTGCAAAGCCAATTCAATATCACCGAGATGCAAGAGTGAAATATTTGTCTACGGAGGAGGATCTCTTTAATGATTGGCACTTGTGCAATATTTGTGAGGGAAGAGCGGCTTGAAAGAACGCCTCGGTGATGGATTTGATATTTCCAGCCATCGTTACAAGCGGCGTGAATGGCATTTCAATATCGTGCTGAATAGAGCAGGACACGTGCCGAAATGATGAGGACGTCAATCCGAACTCTCACTTTCTCCCTCTCTGCGGTCTTTAAACTCTTCTGTGCAAATCTACATCTTTTTCTCTTTGTCTCTCCCGAGACTCTGTGTGTGTAATCGCACTCTGCGGCTGTGTGTGTGTTCCACAACCTCTGGGATATGTTTATCCTCTTGGCTGTGACGGCTCTTAGCTTTAACACATGGACGCTGAGTGTCCTTTTATTGCAACTTCAGAGACTGGACATACAGCCAGGGCTCTTTAACGCTCAGCCAGCTACACACACACACACACACACACACACACACTCCTACACACGAACCCCTGGCTTTCGGATCCTGTTCTGAGCCATCTGCGTTTTTCCACTCGTTTTCCCCCACATTCAAATGTTCCGATGGCAGGGGTAGAGTCACCAGGGGATCCGTGGTCGGCGAAAAAACAAGCATCGTCTTTGCGTCTGCACATCAAACACTCGGTAGGCGAAGCACAGCGGCACACGGGAAGGGAAACCTCTTCATTAGGAGCCTTGGAGACATCGCCATGGAGACATGAGACATGACAAAAGTAGCAGCAAATAGAGCAAACTAACAAAAAACAACAACCCGCAACATAATTGCTGGAGTCACGAGAGATTCAGGGAACTCTTCAGTCCTTTGTTTGTGAGAGGGAAGGAAGGCCATGCCTATGCTTCTTCTCTAGGAGTCCTCTCTCTCTCTCTCTCTCTCTCTCTCTCTCTCTCTCTCTCTCTCTCTCTCTCCTTCTCTCTCTCTCTCTCTCTCTCTCTCTCTCTCTATCTCTATTTCTTTCTCTCTCTCTGTCTCTCTCTCTCTCTCTATCTCTAT
The DNA here is from genome assembly GCF_029633855.1 of Hoplias malabaricus. Classification (NCBI taxonomy): domain Eukaryota; kingdom Metazoa; phylum Chordata; class Actinopteri; order Characiformes; family Erythrinidae; genus Hoplias; species Hoplias malabaricus. The sequence goes on from NC_089810.1 coordinate 41,622,323, forward strand.
TTCTCTCTCTTTCTCTCTCTCTTTCTCTGTCTCTCTCTCTCTCTCTCTCTCTCTCTCTCTCTCTTTCTCTGTCTCTCTCTCTCTCTCTCTCTCTCTCTCTGAGAGCATCTTTGATCCCTGTGATACCCCTGATCCCTGTTCTACTGCACCACAGACGTCCTCGTCCATAAAACTTTCTGATGTTCACAAGGCGAGTGACAATCAGCTACAATTATGTAGAGAGAGGCAGCACCAGATCGATAATCAATAAAGAAGAGATCAGAACTACACGGCGGCTTCTTACAAACAGAAGATGCTCAGAATAGCGTAAACACACCAGGTATCTACGCGTCCTGTAGCCAGCTGCAGCAGCTGAATGTGAGTGTGATCCTAAGTTGGATTGTAAGTTTCACCCAAAACCTCACATTGAGATGTGTTTTAATTCACACCACAGACATTTACCCTACGTTCCCTAGTGTTTAAACTATGATTCAATGAAAGCACTGTTGCAAACCCTTTCTGTATCTGTAACTCTCCCATATCATTATCATTAGAGAATACACTGGGTTTAACGGTAAAGTTCTTTATGTCTAAAGCAGTCTTACCGCTGTTAAAACTAAGGTTCTTTTACACATTTTAGCAGCAATTTATCAACAAACAGCCAGCAATGTCACAAACTGCTGCTGTAAACAATACTATTAGAGAGAGAGAGGGGGAGAGAGAGAGAGAGAGAGAAGGAGAGAGAGAGAGAGAGAGAGAGAGAGAGAGATAGAAGAGAGGGAGAGAGAGAGAGAAAGAGAGAGAAGAGAGGGAGAGATAGAGAGAGAGAGAGAGAGAGAGAGAGAGAGAGAGAGAGAGAGAGAGAGAAGAGAGAGAAAGAGAGAGAGACAGAGAGAGAGAGACAGAGAGAGAAAGAAAGAGAGAGAGAGAGAGAGAGAGAGAGAGAGAGAGAGAGAGAGAGAGAGAAATAGGGAGAGGGGAGAGAGAGAAAACAAGAGACTTATCACACTACTTTATAATTGTTTAATTAATATGTATTTGTTTATTGTGTCATTTTTTAATAATGCCTTTAATCACAGTTCCAGTTGTTTTCTCTTTCAAATTCATTCACTCACACACTCACTCATTCATTCATTCATTCATTCACTCTCTGTAAGCTCTTCAGTTCAGGGTCTCGGGTCCTTCACATAAATATAAACGTGAAAGAGAAAACAACTGGAACTGTGATTAAAGTACATTTGTTCCCTTTAAAGCACATTGAGCTGTGTTTATGTACGAAATGTGCCACTAAATAAAGACTTTTCTTCTTCCTCTTCGTATATTATTATTGATGTTTATTACTTTGATTATTATGATATTTTTCAGTTGCAGACCTGTATTTTTTTGTTCTCACTGTTACAGTCTTCCTCTAGCAGAAACACTAGTCCTAAATATAGCCATGGACACTCCACCACTTCTCTCTCTCTCTCTTTCTATATCTCTCTCCCAGTCTTTTTTTCTCTGTACATCTCACCAGCTTTCCCTTTCTTTCAATCCTTATCCATCTCCCCTGGAGCCTCAGCATCTTTCTTTCTCATTGCTCTTTCCATATCTCTCTGTCTCTCCATCGCTCTCTCTCTCCCTCCCTCTCTCTGTAGCCTGGGGGTGAGGAACCCTGCCGATCTCACTGGGAGAGAAATAGTGAAGCGCTGTCGCTGCTAATGATGGGGAATCTATCAGTCGGAGCAGATAAACCATAGCACTCAGCTCAGCGGGGGCCCAAGCCACAAATTGCTCGTAAGTGTGGCCCAGTCACCTGCTTCTAAACAGGACTGTGGTGGAAGAAGATGCTAAAATGGATGAACACAATAAGAGAACCTAATAAATGTATAAATTACAACCGCAACGCTACGGCGGTAATGTAGACGGCAGCTTAAATCGTGAGAGGAAAACCCATTTAATTTCTTGAACGTCAGACGTCTTCAGTCTTCTCCTAGAATTTGTAAAGTATTCACTTAGAAAACCACTGCATTCCTCCAAAGAGTTTATTTAGAAAACAGCTGGAATACATCTGCTTTTATTGACTGGGATACCTCTGACTTGTAGGGGTTAAAACAGCCATATCCATTAGATGGAATCCCCTCCATTTGTTCGCTCCTGAGCAAGTCGTGCAGTCATCGCTTTTCCCCAGTGCTTCCCCAGATTCATTGTCGAGCCACTGCCTGCACTATTGATTTTACTCCATTCACCCTTCGGTTGGTTTTTAAAATCCACACAGAGACGCGTGTTCTGACAAACCGCCCCGACACTCCATTTTCCCAAGGCTGCGGCAAGGTTTCGCGGAAATAAATAACTTTTATTTTCGCCCTTACTCCCATCTGTTTGGAGAGGAATGGCTATCCCCCACGGACGGGATCAGTGCGGCCACAAGGCCGTCTGCTGCTGGACTCGGCTCAGAGGCAGCACGAAGCCAGTTACATTTCTAACTCCAAAACACATCTCTCAAGTCTCACTTTTGCGGCGGATATGCATGCTTTCATAACTCCGGATTTTCCTCATGTTTTGACAGATGGAGAACTTTTAATGATGATGGAGCTGATGGTACATTAGCCTTACCTCAATGTAGAGATAAGATTTATTGTCAGAAGATGAGATCCTTGAAAAAATACATTGCTTTTTCTTCCAAAAGCTCTATCTGAACAGGATAAGTTTCCCCTGAGGTCCTGCTGTAATTCTCACTTTTACAGGGGGTCCTCTGTAGTTTTATTTCTGTCCAAATCAGCAGCGTCTGTGTTGGCGCCAATGTCGTCTCAGAACATCACAAGCTGAGTTACTTACTGTTTTTGACTGAACTCAATGGTTGTCTGATCATTTTAACTCCAGATGCAAATCTCTGCTCTTTAAAAGGCAGGTCTCACCTCACGTTGGTAAAACAGAAGTGGGCACTGCTGCGCACCGTATTTAGCCTCTGAGCACATGTTTTCATAGAAACTCTCAGACAAAAATGGTTTGAGCAATGAAACAATACTGATCAGGCCTCCAGTTCTGTTCCTTCCCTGGTGCACTACTGCTTTCTCACTTATGGAATGGCACCAAAGACGACTGACAGTACAAGTACTTATGAATCTTAATTTATTTGTTGAATTTATTTTGGCAATGTTTTTACTTTGTAGCACCTTGAGATTTGGTTCAAATGTAAAATGTGTTATAAATAAAATGTATTACTTATTTTACTATTATTACTATTATTATTATTATTATTATTATTATTATTATTATTATTATTATAGTAGTAGTAGGAATAGTAGGAATATTAGTAATAGTAGTAGTAATAATAGTAGTAGTTATTGTAGTAGTAATAGCAGTAGTACTAATTGTAGTAGTGATAGTAGTAGTACTAATAGTAATACTAATAGTAGTAGTATTAAGAGTAGTAGTAATAATGGTAGTACTAATAGCAACAGTAATGGTAGTAGCACCAATAGTAGTATTAATAGTTGTAGTACTAATTGTAGTAGTGATAGTAGTAGCACTAATTGTAGTAGTAATAGTAATAGTAATAGTAGTAATAGTAATAGTACTAATAGTAGTAATAATAGTAGTTATTGAAGCAGTTACTTGGTGCATGTGTTAAAAGTTCTCTGGAACGCTAAATGATAGACAATGTATACTGATTAAAATAATGTTTAAAACTGCAGTTGCAGGTATAAAGCATTACTTTTATATTCATATAACAACCCTGTGATAACTCGATACAATTCTGGAAACAGAAACTCAGACACCACCTGGTTTTTCATTGCTGACCAAATGCATGTAAATTTTTGTTACAGACATCCCCCTGAACTGGGCTAATGAAGTGTTTTTAACTGGGCTTTTGTTTGAAACAACAGAAGGACTCTTACCTGTACTGTGTGACTGGAGGATTGGCTTTAGCAGAGCAATGAAACTTCACTGGGTTTCCCTCCAAAACTGGCTGAGGTTCCACTGAGAGGTTAACAAGGGGCAAGTCTGCAAGGAGAAGAACAGCATTCTTCAGCCATAAAATATCAATAATCCTCACTTTTCTGAACCCTGGCTGAAAAAAAAGAGCATTTTCAGAAACTCAGTTCCACTGAAATCTTAGAAATCTAGAATATCACAGTGAATTTCAATAGTCACTACTAAAATTCCCATAATCCACTGAATACCACTGTAATCCACAGAAGAGTTCAATTAGAATAACACTCTCAGTGCTCAGGGAATTCACTTTCAATCCTCAGAAGACTTCACCTCAAAACAGTTATAATGAAACACCACTATGATCCTGAGAAGACTGCCTCTATAATCTTTACTAGAACTCACCTAGAAAACCACTTCAAAATCAGGGAGACATTCTTCAAGAGCACCACATCAATCCTGACATGGAAAAGCAGGATTTGACCAAGAATATCCTTACATTTCTCAAAAGAAATTGACTAGGAACATGCTATTAACCCAAACACCACTGCAGTCCACAGACGGCGTTACCTTGAAACGACAGACGAAAACCACTGCAGTCCTTAGCACACTTCACTTAGTGACCACTGTGTACCACTTCAGAAGAAGACTACACCTATAATGGTTTATCAATGCTTTACAATCTGTTTATAAATAATACATTATTAGATTGTAAGCACATTAAAAGTCATTAACAAACAGTTATAACACACAGACCCCAAGGATAACAGTGACCTGTTATTTGCCAAATAGTGAACCCACATCCATCTACAGTTAAACCTCAGATCTCACCGAATACTGACCTCACTGTGCCTGCTCCATTAGTCGACATTAACCCCGTCAGCTCCAGCATGTATTTGTTAATTTTTAACCCTTTAAACACCAAGTTTAATCAATTAACCACCAATGGAATATCTTTTTAGACACTTTTCGTGTCAGAGCATATTCATTATTTTGACATTTTCCTGTGTTAAAACTTATTATTAATGACCTTTAAAGAGTTAACATCCTAATTCATATAACCATGTAATAAATAGATTTAAAAAAAAAAAAAAAAAAAAAAAAAAAAAAAACATTTATTAACTGATATAGATGTAGTCTTATTTTAAAGTGGTACCAACTACTGATATCCTCGGAAAACCACTTCTGGAACTCCAGTGCAGCCTTCAGGAGAGAGAAGCCCAAATCTCACGAGTCCACGGTGATGCTCTCACAGTAAATTCACCAGTGTTACATCAACACTACTGTTAGTGTAATAATTTAACACTCTCTGGTTTAAGTTAACACTAAAAGTGTTGATTTAACCCTGGTGAATTTATTGTGCATTGACAACACTACAATCATTACAATGGCTATGAAACCACTGTGGTCTCACGAAGAGCAGAGAGTCACTGCAATGCTCTGAAAAGATGATGGAGAAAACCACTGCAGTCCTTAAAGATCAACTGGAACGATGAAGCGCTGAGATGAGTTCAGCTAAACTTAAACACACCAGTCCTCAATGCCCAGTTTCAAGAATCACACTGTGACAGCGCTGGAAACATTAATAACTTTGCCAAATACATTACGAACAGCGGAAAAACAAGTGGATTAAGAGTGCTTATCGACAGACACTTCGCTCAATTATTTACTCTGCGGACTGAGTTGAGGACTTCAAAGTCGTGTACAAAATGCAGTGCAAATGGAGACAAGCGCATGATGAATCGCTACTGTGTACACAAATGAGGATTAATTGAAATCATAAATGTTTGGGTACAAGAAGCAGCCACTAAAATAACCTTTATATAAGAGAGTTGTTTTGGATTGAGGTGTCGGTTGAGGATGTCGAGGATGAATTAGACAGAGTCACGCGCGTGTGAAGAGAGTAAAGATGTTTTATTTTAAAGTAGAGATGGAAAAGTTTACAGAGATGTTTCTTGGTTGAGACTTGGTCACTCTCTCCAACTGTCAGTGGGAGCAAACACATTATAGAAACTGTTATCACCCTCAATTGTTCCATAAACAATCGTCCCCCCACAAGCATCAAGGTTATAAACCGATGATACACAGTCAGAGAAGAGACAAACAACTCTGAAAGAGTTCACAGAGACCTAGAACAAAGTACAACAGAATCGGGATGTAATAATATGAAATTAATCAACTTTCCAACAGTTTAAAATAACAACAGCTACATTCGTCATGTCAGACATCTTCTTACTCGGTTCAGAGCTCTGAGAGACTGTGGGTAACAGCAACTCCAGCTCAAAAACCGTCCGTTGGCTTGAGACTGACCCCTGTGTGATGAAAACTCAGGAGAGATGTGGTTTGTTTTGTTCTGGGGATGACTCCATGACACACATCCTCTCCAAGGTTTTCACTGTGTCGCCAAAGCACTGGAGAAAATAAAGCGATGCGTGAAAACTTAAGCATGAGCTCACCCTCTTCCTCAACCTTGAAGATGCGTGCAGTACGTGCTACAGTGTGAACCCTGTGGTTCAGCTGCTGTGGCTCGATGACTGGGAGAAAATGAAAAGTAAAGGAACCTGATCGGTATGCCGTTACAGATACTTGAGTACGGAGAGTGTGTGAGGCAAGCAGCACACATCAGCACTTCAGAATTCACCCGAGAGAGAGAGAGAGAGAGAGAGAGAGAGAGATAGAGTAGAAATATACAATCACCTAAATTATAGTGGGTTACACACTCCTGCATCATTTATTATTTACACTATCGCCATAATTTATACAGTGTATTGCTAATGGAATGACATAGTATGACACTGTAATTATAATAGAATATTTATTTTCTATTATATTCTGTTCAGATTGCATCAGTGCGACACGGTGGAGCAGCAGGTGGTGTCTCTGTCACAGCTCCAGGGTCCTGGAGGTTGTGGGTTCGAGGCCCGGTCCGGGTGACTATCTGTGAGGAGTGTGGTGTGTTCTCTCTGTGTCTGTGTGGGTTTCCTCCGGGTGACTGTCTGTGAGGAGTGTGGTGTGTTCTCCCTGTGTCTGCGTGGGTTTCCTCCGGGTGACTATCTGTGAGGAGTGTGGTGTGTTCTCCCTGTGTCTGTGTGGGTTTCCTCCGGGTGACTGTCTGTGAGGAGTGTGGTGTGTTCTCTCTGTGTCTGCGTGGGTTTCCTCCGGGTGACTGTCTGTGAGGAGTGTGGTGTGTTCTCTCTGTGTCTGTGTGGGTTTCCTCTGGGTGACTGTCTGTGAGGAGTTTGGTGTGTTCTCTCTGTGTCTGTGTGGGTTTCCTCCGGGTGACTGTCTGTGAGGAGTGTGTTGTGTTCTCTCTGTTTCTGCGTGGGTTTCCTCCGGGTGACTGTCTGTGAGGAGTGTGGTGTGTTCTCCCTGTGTCTGCGTGGGTTTCCTCCAAGTGCTCTGGTTTCCTCCCACGCTCCAAAAACACACGTTGGTAGGTGGATTGGAGACTCACAAGTGTCAGTAAGTGTTAGTGTGTGAGTAAATGTGTGAGTGTGTGTCGCGCTGTGAAGGACTGGTGACCCCTCCAGGGTGTGTTTCTGCCTTGTGCCCAGTGATTCTGGATAGGCTCCAGACCCACCGCCACCTTGAGGGGCTACATACAATGAATGAATGACTTTCTCTGTATTTACTCCACGCTAACCAGGGCCCTATGGACAGTCTCACGCACTCACACAAACACACACGCCACTGTGGAAAGTTTCACACAGAAACCCACACAGACACAGTGAGAACACAACACACTCCTCACTGAGAGTGACCTGAGGTTGAGATTGAACCCAAGATTTCAGGACCCTGAGACTTTGAGGCAGAGACACTAATGTGATTATTATGTTACTGATGTGCTTTGATTATTCAGTGCTGTCTGTTTAAACAGAGAGAGAGAGAGAGAGAGAGAGAGAGAGAGAGAGAGAGAGAGAGAGAGAGAGAGCGCTCAGGTGCCTCCCATGTTTCTGGACACGCTGTTGCCTCCATGTGCTCTGCGTCCAATTACGGTAATAAAGCCTCCGCTGGCTCCTCTCTTTTCCAGCTTTGGTGAACAGAGCAGCAGGCATCAGGAGTGGCATGAGGACTGGCATCGGCTGCTGGGGTTCAGCTGTGTATCCTGAGGGCTCTGCTGCTTGTGTGTCTGTGTGTGTGTGTGTGTGTACTCTATGTAGTATATGTACCCTGAAGGAACACAGCTGGATTGGGTTGGGCTCAGCTGCTGCATTCCCAGTAGGAAGGTGTTCCAGGTGCCATTCGGAAGCTCATCAGCTTCTGCTTGTGCAAGGAACCATGGCTTACACACACACACACACACACACACACACACTCACACACTCACACACTCACACACTCACACACACACACCTGCTTCAGGTCTCTACCTGCCAGCACGGGACTGAGTGCCATACCTAAACCCAAGAGACTCCTTACTCCACTGGCAGCCAGCTTCATCCACGCTGCGATCTGCCTGGTTTCCAAGCGGGGAAACTGTGTAGAGTTAGCGCCGGCTAATTGGCCGTACCATGAGGTGGGCACCAAGGCAGACCGCGAGATGGCCGTGTGGATGGAAGTCCTTCCTTCTGCTCCCACAGTCATCTAGCCTCCAAGCTCATTTGGCGCCTGACATTGCGGAGTGCTTGGACGGTGGTAAAAGTGATCATCGCCAAAGCTCTCAGGGCAGCTCTTCTTATTACTGTCTATTGTATCAGTGATGAGACGAGGGAACTCTTTAATGGTGACGCCAGTCCCCTCAGTAATCATAGTCCTGCTACTACAGAGTCCTAGACTTTCTGAAAAGAGATTCTCTCCTGAAAATGAAAGGGCTGACTCTAAATCTGGTAGTAGACATGGCTTTGACCTACACCAAGAGCAAGATTGAGTCATGATTGGGGCCTCAGAAATCCATAGAGGTGCATGATAAGAACAGGGGATTTTGTGGGGCATAATGACTGTGTGATGGTTTATTTCTCCATCAAAATACTCCCAACACATGGAACACTGAGCACTGTGCTCTGTTTGTTAGTAATGGTGCTTTTACACTGCATGGTCCCTACTCTACTGGACTCTACTTTCTGATTGGTCCCCGGTTGGTTTTCCACTCCCACAGCTCCCCCACAAAATAAATCAGGTGTCGTTTCAAATCCCCTTCTCTCAGCGGTAACGTTAAGCGGTGTTTACTCATGGTGTATTGGCGTGTTGTTGTTGTTTGGGACTGAACACAGCTCCGTCATCAGTCCAGACAGATCAGTAGAGTTTGTTCCTTCCTTGTTGCAGCGTCCAGCTCTCGCTGGATTCTTTCGTCGGCCACCGATCCAAGGAGCGTTTGAACCTCTTCAAAAGACCACGGCGTCATTTTACGAGCTTCCGTCGTGAGTCGGATAAAAACAAACGTGATCTCTGCTGCAGCTGGAGATTTTACAGATGGAGAGTTGGTGCTGGTCGTCTGCATTGCAGTGTGAAATTATGTAGGTATGTGAACCTAACATCTTTACTATTAACATCAATGCGTCATTGTTTAGACCATAAAGCTCTCTCATCCTGTTCAGGTCCCTCACAAATTAATATCTCATCTCTAATAAAACTGAATTCAGCCTGAACTGTGCTTTGAGAAATGAGACAGAAGACTTTTCACCCCATCTGATGGATGGCTGGCCCCAGAGGACCACCAGAGTGGTAGTGCAGGCCATCAGAGACCCACAGCGAGATTCTCTGCCGGCTCCTTGGCAGTGGCACGACGTGGCCCCCTCAACCCAAGCTCTGGTTGACAGACAGTGGCTTAATAAAGAAGTCTGTTTGTCACTTTGATGCATAAATGCATGAGTTTGCTCTCTGGTTGGAGCCCCTCATGACAGGCCATCAATATGCAGCGGTGCTAATTCCTCAGCCTCATCTGGAGAAAGAGAGAGAGAAAGAGAGAGGGAGAGAGATAGAGAAGGAGAGAGAGCGCACAGGGGTTTGAAGAGCAGCCTCCATGATGACAGCCTCGACAAACAACGGAGGAGTGATGGGGGGAAAAAAGGAAAAGACAACAAGACGTCGGCAGCGGTGTGCTGACAGCTTTTTGATCGGAAGTTCAAAGCCCGGAGCAGATGGCGCTTCGCAACAATCGGCCAGCTTCTCGGGAGGCGGCGATATGCGGCAACTCATCCTTTCTCTTAATGCTCAATCTCCACCATGCGCTGGGTCTTAGCGGCCAGCTGTTCCCCAGGAGGGAGGCTGGTGTTTGAAAGATGGGGAGGGGATAGATGAGGATGGTGCAGAATGTGGTCAGCCTGTGGAAGATGGAAATACGCAAAAACAGCAGCATGGTTTCATCAGGTTTATCAAGCCTCATCAGAACTGTGAAAGTTCCAGTCAACAGTGTAGAGGCCTTGCTGAGTTTATGACCTGCTACATAATCAAGTATTAACTTTTGCAGGGTAGTGAAGTCCTGAGGTCCATTCAGAGGAACGGTGGGCTTTGGGAACCACAACAACGGTGGTGGTAACGTTAAGCGGTGTTTACTCATGGTGTATTGGCGTGTTGTTGTTGTTTGGGACTGAACACAGCTCCGTCATCAGTTCAGACAGATCAGTAGAGTTTGTTCCTTCCTTGTTGCAGCGTCCAGCTGAATTCTTTCATCGGCCACCGATCCAAGGAGCGTTTGAACCTCTTCAAAAGACCACGGCGTAATTTTACGAGCTTCCGTCATGAGTCGGATAAAAACAAACATGATCTCTGCTGCAGCTGGAGATTTTACGGATGGAGAGTTGGTGCTGGTCGTCTGCGTTGCGTGGCGTAGAGTGACGACTCTCTCTGGTCAATCAGCGCTCTGCAAGGTTTACACCAGCAGTGTGTTGAGACTAAAAAAGAGCTTGGTTCCAGGTAACAGGTACCAGATTTACCCGATGCAAAAGTGGGAAGGTCAAGTCAAGTAGAGCAGAGACTATGCAGCTGATCAGATGTGGAGTCTATTAGGATTATTTGAACCACTTTGGATAATGTGGCACAAAACTTAAAGAACTGCTAACTCAACACATCTGTAGTGAAGGGACATAGCCCTCATTTGACCCACAACAACTCCTCCATCAATCCTACACGAGTACAACTGAGATTCAGAGATACTCCTGGGAAATCACATTTCTGCATATGTCTTTCCATTCAGCACCCTTCATTCCCAATGCAATTTCACCCAAAGAGGGTCAGAGTGTGAACTCGGCAAGATTGTGAAATACTCACTGGTGATTGCAGAGTGGACAGAGGATGTGGATAAGTGCAGAATTGCAGTAATATAAGCAGTGTTATCAGAGCAAAAAAAAATAATATATAAATAAAACTATTAATAATAAAAGAATGGGATCCCTGATAACTGTTATTAGCCTGGGATACCTGTGAGCTTATACTCATATCTAAATCTCCATCTCCATCTACACTGGGACTCACTCTCACCTTTTGGCTAACCATGCAATGCCTCATTTGCTTCCTCCACTAAATTTCATATTTAGATGCTAATTTCCTTAACCCCGGGTCAGAATCAGCTGCGGGTGCTTTATGGGAAGCAGAAATGCAGGGGTCCATTCAAATCCCATGTGTTGGGATGGTACTGAAAGGAAATAAGGCAGTGAAATGCATCAGAACTGACAGAGCTGAGCTGTAAAGCAATGTAATGAGCAGAGGTTTGTCTCAGAAGAAGGAGAAGAATAGAAATTCCAGTAGCTCTGCGCCAATCGAAAAATCCTTTAATTACATTTGTTGCAAATGACACTATTGGGCTGGACCAAGTGGTCAATTAGTTTACCATCGAACGAAGGTCTAGCGATCGTTTAAAGGGGCCAAAACGGAACAGAGTAATGTGTGTAGACCACTGCCAGTGCATATCCCCAATGGAGGCTGATTTTGCTTTGTGGGGGGTAGCTTGACGACACTCATCGCTGCTTCTCTGCACCTTCACGCCGGGGAACAATACAGACTCTGACTGATGCTCTTCTACCCTGCCCCACGTCAGAGATGCACACTTTCACTGCAACTGCCTTTTCCCCCAGTCAATGCCCACACAGTCCCAAACTACAACATCACTGCCCTCCTGCTCCCCCTGGACCTATCCATGGCCATGGACGTTAGCATTGCTGTTAGCTGCTGCCTGAACTTGTATATTAGCACTGTTGTTAGCTTTCCATGGGCTTGTCTGTGGACTCAGACTTTAGCGCTGCTGTTTATAAAACTGATCCTGATTTTCCTGTGGCCTGTGAAACACTGAACTTCATTCCTGAACACTGACAGGGGGTCGTTAGAGGGCCCCAAGTGGTAATTAACTTAGAGCCTTTGAATATTTAACATTAAAAATATCCTCAGCTTTAAACTCTCCACCGGTACGAGGACATGTAGCATTTAATCCCAACCAGGTAAAGGATGCTAACCACAAACACTGATAGCATTGTGATGTATCAGTCCCAGGACACCACTATGACTCCCTCAGCAACTCCCCACTGCAGTGTAAGCGTCTTCCATTCAGCTGAATAAATAAACCGAAGCTGTGCCTAATACTGAATGCTCTGAGGAGTTGGCTACACAAGCTGCAAGATGCAAGCTAAACTAGGACAAGGCCCCACAGCCCCAGTTTGCTATGTTTCAGCGAGTGTCTGTCTGTCTGGCTCTCTCTCTACGCATGTCTGTCTGTCTCTCCTCGTCCCCAGGGCCCTTGTCTAAAACCTGGACCCACTCCTGAAGAAGGCAGGCAAGAAAGAAAAGCTGTCATTCACCTGGGATTACCCATCGATCCTGCCTTGCCTTAGCCCTGTCAGAAGCAGTCACACAGAGGGCAGGCTGCAGTTATTGGCAGAACTAAGCAAAACGTGTGGTAAATAAATAGTATTTGCTCTTGGGAAAACTTGGGAAGTTAAACTTTGTCACTAGCTAATTTGTGTTTGGATACAGAACATTACATTTGATGATGCTAATCTTGTTTAGCGTAAAGTAGCAGCTGTCAGAAGTCAGATGTGTTGACACACAATGCAAGTTAAACGTTAATTTAATTCTCTATCATAACTCTAAAATAACTCTGCCATTACTCCTACGAAGTAAGAGAGCACTCAAATGTGTAGCAGAACTGTAACAACAAAAGCGGCCATGCACAGTCAGGAAACATGCCAGGTTTGCATTGATTTGCACATCCGTAGTCATCTACACGTCTCAGAATCTGTGTCTACGTACTACGCTGTAGTTATTAACATGCAGCATTTCCCAGTGGAGACGCACTAATGCTTCAAAACAACCAAAGCAAAAGTGTGTTACTCTTCCCTGCGCTGTACATTAAACAGCCCACATCGGCTGGCGGTGGAAGTTATAATTGAACACTCCAGTACGCTTGTAAATGCATGTTCCTGCATGGTTTCCCATATAAATATGCACTGACCTCATTTCACGTTCCTAAATGCGCTGTTAATTTCACTTGGAAATAATCTCGCTTGAGCACGTTCCAGAAAAAAAGTGGCCTACATGCATCCGAAGACCCATTTCACTGCCACCGAGGGAGTGTGTTGGTGTTTGTTTGTGTCCTGACCTTCAACTTTTCAATTTCCAGTGTGCCGTTGCTTCCGAGGCTGCACCCAGCTGTCACTTATCAATATTAACAGCGCTACCTGGACCCCATGTGGCCTGAAGGATGGTCCAGTGGCCTGTGGAGGACGGTCCGCTAGCCCACCGTCGCCGCTCCCCATCACTTATTCATCAAACACCTGCTTGTGCATAATCACGGAAAGCTAGCCACAAATCTAGAAGGAATTAGTGGTCCACTGACCAGCTCAAGCTGAGAACATGAAAAATGTTGAAGTTGTAAGTGTGCACTTGTAGATACAGAACTTGAATTGCTTTTTAATTAATTTCACTCTGTCATAACAAGATAACAGTATGTCTACTATGTAACTACATCACATCAGTGCAAAAGCCTAATCAAACATAGGGAAAAAGTCTCAGACAAAAGCTATGATGTTCAAAGCAGGAAATATGCAAATATATGTATAATTAATATACATATTCATTTAAAACTCATTATTCTGTAAGTACATTGTAGTCATAAACATCCAGCATTTAACAAAAGATAAACATGAATGCTTCAAACCAAGAAAACAGCTCAACACTTTCAGGCAAATACAAATGAATATATCTCTGGGGTGGGTTTCACTCACACACTCACACCAGTGGGCAGTTTCACACACTCACCCAGTCACTCACACACTCACCCTGTCACTCATACCCTCACCCAGTCACTTACAGTTTTACACACTCACCCAGTCACTCACACACTCACACCTGAGGACAGTTTCACACACTCACCCTTTCACACACTCACCCTGTCACTCATACCCTCACCCAGTCACTTACAGTTTTACACACTCACCCAGTCACTCACACCTGAGGACAGTTTCACACACTCACCCAGTCATTCACACAGTCACTCACACACTCACACCTGTAGACAGTTTCACACACTCACCCAGTCACTCACACACTCACACCTGTGGGCAGTTTCACACACTCACCCAGTCACTCGCACACTCACCCTGTCACTGATACCCTCACCCAGTCACTTACAGTTTCACACACTCACCCAGTCATTCACACAGTCACTCACACACTCACACCTGTGGACAGTTTCACACACTCACTCACACACTCACACCAGTGGACAATTTTACACACTCACTCACACACTCACCCAGTCACTCACACACTCACACCAGTGGACAATTTTACACACTCACTCACACACTCACCCAGTCACTCACACACTCACACCAGTGGATAGTTTTACACACTCACCCAGTCACTCACACACTCACCCAGTCACTCAAACACTCACACCAGTGGACAATTTTACACACTCACTCACACACACACCCAGTCACTCACACACTCACACCAGTGGACAGTTTTACACACTCACCCAGTCACTCACGCACTCACACCTGAGGACAGTTTCACACACTCACCAAGTCATTCACACACTCACCCTGTCACTCATACCCTCACCCAGTCACTTAGGGTTTTACACACTCACCCAGTCACTCACACCTGAGGACAGTTTCACACACTCACCCAGTCATTCACACAGTCACTCACACACTCACACCTGTGGACAGTTTCACACACTCACTCACACACTCACACCAGTGGACAATTTTACACACTCACTCACACACTCACCCAGTCACTCACACCAGTGGACAATTTTACACACTCACTCACACACTCACCCAGTCACTCACACACTCACACCAGTGGACAGTTTTACACACTCACCCAGTCACTCACACACTCACCCAGTCACTCAAACACTCACACCAGTGGACAATTTTACACACTCACTCACACACTCACCCAGTCACTCACACACTCACACCAGTGGACAGTTTTACACACTCACCCAGTCACTCACGCACTCACACCTGAGGACAGTTTCACACACTCACCCAGTCATTCACACACTCACCCTGTCACTCATACCCTCACCCAGTCACTTACAGTTTTACACACTCACCCAGTCACTCACACCTGAGGACAGTTTCACACACTCACCCAGTCATTCACACAGTCACTCACACACTCACACCTGTAGACAGTTTCACACACTCACCCAGTCACTCACACACTCACACCTGTGGGCAGTTTCACACACTCACCCAGTCACTCGCACACTCACCCTGTCACTGATACCCTCACCCAGTCACTCACACACTCACCCAGTCACTTACAGTTTCACACACTCACCCAGTCATTCACACAGTCACTCACACACTCACACCTGTGGACAGTTTCACACACTCACTCACACACTCACACCAGTGGACAATTTTACACACTCACTCACACACTCACCCAGTCTGAGTATGTAACTACATCACATCAGTGCAAAAGCCTAATCAAACATAGGGAAAAAGTCTCAGACAAAAGCTATGATGTTCAAAGCAGGAAATATGCAAATATATGTATAATTAATATACATATTCATTTAAAACTCATTATTCTGTAAGTACATTGTAGTCATAAACATCCAGCATTTAACAAAAGATAAACATGAATGCTTCAAACCAAGAAAACAGCTCAACACTTTCAGGCAAATACAAATGAATATATCTCTGGGGTGGGTTTCACTCACACACTCACACCAGTGGGCAGTTTCACACACTCACCCAGTCACTCACACACTCACCCTGTCACTCATACCCTCACCCAGTCACTTACAGTTTTACACACTCACCCAGTCACTCACACACTCACACCTGAGGACAGTTTCACACACTCACCCTTTCACACACTCACCCTGTCACTCATACCCTCACCCAGTCACTTACAGTTTTACACACTCACCCAGTCACTCACACCTGAGGACAGTTTCACACACTCACCCAGTCATTCACACAGTCACTCACACACTCACACCTGTAGACAGTTTCACACACTCACCCAGTCACTCACACACTCACACCTGTGGGCAGTTTCACACACTCACCCAGTCACTCGCACACTCACCCTGTCACTGATACCCTCACCCAGTCACTTACAGTTTCACACACTCACCCAGTCATTCACACAGTCACTCACACACTCACACCTGTGGACAGTTTCACACACTCACTCACACACTCACACCAGTGGACAATTTTACACACTCACTCACACACTCACCCAGTCACTCACACACTCACACCAGTGGACAATTTTACACACTCACTCACACACTCACCCAGTCACTCACACACTCACACCAGTGGATAGTTTTACACACTCACCCAGTCACTCACACACTCACCCAGTCACTCAAACACTCACACCAGTGGACAATTTTACACACTCACTCACACACACACCCAGTCACTCACACACTCACACCAGTGGACAGTTTTACACACTCACCCAGTCACTCACGCACTCACACCTGAGGACAGTTTCACACACTCACCAAGTCATTCACACACTCACCCTGTCACTCATACCCTCACCCAGTCACTTAGGGTTTTACACACTCACCCAGTCACTCACACCTGAGGACAGTTTCACACACTCACCCAGTCATTCACACAGTCACTCACACACTCACACCTGTGGACAGTTTCACACACTCACTCACACACTCACACCAGTGGACAATTTTACACACTCACTCACACACTCACCCAGTCACTCACACCAGTGGACAATTTTACACACTCACTCACACACTCACCCAGTCACTCACACACTCACACCAGTGGACAGTTTTACACACTCACCCAGTCACTCACACACTCACCCAGTCACTCAAACACTCACACCAGTGGACAATTTTACACACTCACTCACACACTCACCCAGTCACTCACACACTCACACCAGTGGACAGTTTTACACACTCACCCAGTCACTCACGCACTCACACCTGAGGACAGTTTCACACACTCACCCAGTCATTCACACACTCACCCTGTCACTCATACCCTCACCCAGTCACTTACAGTTTTACACACTCACCCAGTCACTCACACCTGAGGACAGTTTCACACACTCACCCAGTCATTCACACAGTCACTCACACACTCACACCTGTAGACAGTTTCACACACTCACCCAGTCACTCACACACTCACACCTGTGGGCAGTTTCACACACTCACCCAGTCACTCGCACACTCACCCTGTCACTGATACCCTCACCCAGTCACTCACACACTCACCCAGTCACTTACAGTTTCACACACTCACCCAGTCATTCACACAGTCACTCACACACTCACACCTGTGGACAGTTTCACACACTCACTCACACACTCACACCAGTGGACAATTTTACACACTCACTCACACACTCACCCAGTCACTCACACACTCACACCAGTGGACAATTTTACACACTCACTCACACACTCACCCAGTCACTCACACACTCACACCAGTGGACAGTTTTACACACTCACCCAGTCACTCACACACTCACCCAGTCACTCAAACACTCACACCAGTGGACAATTTTACACACTCACTTACACACTCACCCAGTCACTCACACACTCACACCAGTGGACAGTTTTACACACTCACCCAGTCACTCACGCACTCACACCTGAGGACAGTTTCACACACTCACCCAGTCATTCACACACTCACCCTGTCACTCATACCCTCACCCAGTCACTTACAGTTTTACACACTCACCCAGTCACTCACACCTGAGGACAGTTTCACACACTCACCCAGTCATTCACACAGTCACTCACACACTCACACCTGTAGACAGTTTCACACACTCACCCAGTCACTCACACACTCACACCTGTGGGCAGTTTCACACACTCACCCAGTCACTCGCACACTCACCCTGTCACTGATACCCTCACCCAGTCACTCACACACTCACCCAGTCACTTACAGTTTCACACACTCACCCAGTCATTCACACAGTCACTCACACACTCACACCTGTGGACAGTTTCACACACTCACTCACACACTCACACCAGTGGACAGTTTTACACACTCACTCACACACTCACCCAGTCACTCACACACTCACACCAGTGGACAATTTTACACACTCACTCACACACTCACCCAGTCACTCACACACTCACACCAGTGGACAGTTTTACACACTCACCCAGTCACTCAGACATTCACCCAGTCACTTAAAGTTTTACACACTCACCCAGTCACTCACACACTCACACCAGTGGACAGTTTTACACACTCACCCAGTCACTCAGACATTCACCCAGTCACTTAAAGTTTTACACACTCACCCAGTCACTCACACACTCACCCAGTCACTCACACACTCACCCAGTCACTCACAAACTCACCCAGTCACTCACACACTAACACCAGTGGACAGTTTTACACACTCACCCAGTCACTTGCAGTTTTACGCAGTTTCACTCACACACTAACACCAGTGGACAGTTTTACACACTCACCCAGTCACTCACACACTCATGCAGTCACTTACAGTTTTACACACTCATCCAGTCACTCATCCAGTCCCTCACACACTCACACCCATAGACAGTTTCACACACTCACCCAGTCACTCACACACACACACACTCACTCAGTCACTCAAACAATCACCCAGTCACTCACACAATCACACCCATGGACAGTTTCACACACTCACCCACTCACTCACACACTCACTCAGTCACTCACCCAGTCACTCACACACTTACACCCGTGGACAGTTTCACACACACCCAGTCACTCACACACTCACTCATTCACCCAGTCACTCATACACTCACTTAATCCACCTAAATCTGTGGATGTCTGGATTTCAGGGCCCTGGAACTTTAACATTAACATGCCACAGAGTACGTGTTCTTCAGGGGAAACTGTGTTCACTGGTAAATAGGGGTTTGAAAAATTCTACATACAACATTTATTATAAACTGGGGATTTTATGCGACTTGCCCTTCACCATGAGACACAGTAGCAGCCATGTCTCCATCCTAATGCAGCCTACTGTTTCAAAACGAAGGGCTTCCTTCATTTATCCCACATCATACATTCATCCATTCATTGTTTGTAACCCTTTTCCAGTTCAGGGTCGCGGTGGATCTGGAGCCAACCCACAATCACTGGGCACAAAGCAGGAACACACCCTGGAGGGGGCGCCAGTCCTTCACAGTGCGACACACACTCACACATTCCACATCACTCAAACACCAGTTTCAGTCGAATATAAGATCATTCATGTGTTTGTCTTTGTCTCTGGAATCTGCTAAACCTTTTGAACCCCTCAGAACCCCTCAGGTCATCCACAGCCTTATTGCCCCTCACCCAGAGAGAGCATTCAATAGAGCAGAGCCGGGTGAGTGACTACATGTAATAGTGGAAACCTCATTATCCTCTTTGCATGTCTGCCCTTTCACATTCGCTTTGCTCTCTCTCTCTCTCTCTCTCTCTCTCTCTCTCTCTCTCTCTCTCTCTCTCTCAGGGCCATCCATCCTTTTTTCAAAAAATTCCTGAACAAGCTTCAGTTTCAGTAGTGTTCTTGAATATTTTTTGCCTCCATCTCTACCCCTCCTCCTTCTCTCTCTCTCTCTCTCTCTCTCTCTCTCTCTGTAGCACACAAAACTGTTTTAATGAAATTAGAAAGCACAGAGACTTGAGCGAACTGGAGTTCTTGAATCAAAGTTCAATTACGGTGCGTTTGATTTCTCGCGCGGCTTAATTAAAACAGCGGCGGAGGAGTGGGAGTGAGAGCTGGACAGCGGCGGAGTGCCTCATTGTCCCCATAGGGCATGAGAGAGAGAGAAAGAGAGAGAGAGAGAGAGAAAGAGAGAGAGAGAGAGAGAGAGAGAGAGAGAGATATTACTTTTCCTTTGCTGTGGAAACTCTAGCTCACACTACACACTGGGAATGGTGAGTTTGGGCTCATGTGCAGCTGCTCTATCAGATATTTCAGTGCCTTTAACTGAGATGGACAAAGGGGAAAAGAAGAAGAAGAAGAAGATGATGATGATGATGATGATGACCTCAAACCAACCTGCACCTGTGGAAGTGTCTTTCCTGATGAATACACCCTAAAAGAAGGGAACCATCAGCAGTAATAGATCTGTAAATAGCATTCTCTGCTTTATTAGCTTTATTATTCATAGCTAATCGTGCTAAAGGAGGGTGGGAGGGATGGAATCCAGCGCTGCTTTTGTTCGCTGTATAGAGAGAAAGAAAAATAATAAAGGACTCTCTGACAATCGAAGTGTGGCTGCCGCGAGTGGGATTCCACAAGCGCCGGAAGATTGATGAAATGAGATGCAAATAAAGAGGGGAGTGAAATGTGAACAAAGGCAAAGAGCTGTATTTCATTTTTTCTCGCTTTCCACAAAAAAAATTAAAAAATAATAAAAGTTCGCTTCATTATAAAACAATCTGCCCACGGATGTTACACTCATACCCCCCTCCCCCTCCCCCCCACCCCCACACACACCCACATCCACTATACAGAGCACATCCGACTCAGAGACAACATTCCCTTCCCATTCCCGAGGATGAGATAATGGAGGAGAGTGCCTCAATACAAGGCGATGGATTTAAGCCCTGAGTGTTTCATAAGCAGCTGAGGATATACAGCCTTCTCAATCTGGAGCTCCCTAACACTCCACCCTCACTCTAGAGTCCAGTCCAGTGTAGGAAAGGCTGCTTATGTGTGAGGAGAATGGAGATAGATAAGAGAGAAGGTCACAGACTTATAGAAACTTACACCACATTGGTAAACACATGTCATAGAGAGTGAACTCAACTAAGGTAAAGTGGAGGCAGTCTTTTAGAAACAAACACAATAAAAAATGTCATGCCCTGGATCAGCTTCACAAAGAAAGACAGATACATAATGGATAGATAGAGAGATGTAGATAGATAGTCTAGACTCATAGTGAATGTCAGTGGTGTAGAATCACAGTAAACATCAGTGGTGTAGACTTGTAGTGAATGTCAGTGGTGTAGACACGTAGTGAACTTCAGTGGTGTAAACTCGTAGTGAACGTCAGTGGTGTAGACACGTAGTGAACTTCAGTGGTGTGGACTTGTAGTGAACGTCAGTGGTGTAGACACGTAGTGAACGTCAGTGGTGTGGACTCGTAGTGAACGTCAGTGGTGTAGACTCGTATAGTGAACATCAGTGGTGTAGAGTCAGTGAAAGTCAGTGGTGTAGACTCGTAGTGAACGTCAGTGGTGTAGACACGTAGTGAACTTCAGTGGTGTGGACTCGTAGTGAACGTCAGTGGTGTAGACTCGTATAGTGAACATCAGTGGTGTAGAGTCAGTGAAAGTCAGTGGTGTAGACTCAGTGAACGTCAGTGGTGTAGACTCAGTGAACGCCAGTGGTGTAGACTCAGTGAACGTCAGTGGTGTTGACTCGTATAGTGAATGGCAGTGGTGTAGACTCAGTGAACGCCAGTGGTGTAGACTCAGTGAACGCCAGTGGTGTATACTTATAGTGAACATCAGTGGTAAATTTTTACTAGACATGATTAGTGCAGACACCTATGGAATATCAAGTTTTACTCACGTTGGATGTCAATGGTGACGCTGGTCTCCTTGCCGGTGGGGATGGCCTTGTTGGCCGCCCGGCAGATGATCTTCTGTCCCGTCTCGATATTGGAGGCGGAGATGTAGAGGGTGCTGACCGTGCTCTCCCTCCTTCCGTCCTGAAGAAGAGTCTGCAAAGAGCAGGGAGAGGAGAGATGACCGGCGGGACCAAAGAAGCAACAAAATGAAAGGGCATGGATAAGTTGAACCATCAGCCAAGCGTGAGTGAGGGGTCAAGGCAGGTACAAACACCATCAGTCAAAGCCCAAACCCACGGCCTGGGTTCGGGACATAACATTTCATATTGGGTGCCCTGGAGCCAACCGAGACCCCTGCATTGGTGCTGTCTGTCTCCATCAGGGCTGATTGATTGGAAGCACAGGAAGAAAGAAAATACAGTCTGTGTTTGGGGGCCTGTTTTTGAGGTTGGAGAGTGGAGCTCTAGTGCATGGCTTGTCATGCACCACAAAGGAAATCAATCTTCTTTTACCCTGCTTCTACTCTGGGCTCGGCCCAAAACTCACCGCCGCATTCTCGAGTGCCATCTGGAATCGCTCGACAGAATCCACTCACTACATCACACCAAGGTGGCTCGGAGAGAGAGAGAGATGGGGGGGGGGGGAGCAGAGAAAGAAAGAGACATTATGAAAGATGTCTCTAGAGGGGGGTTTAAGAGGCTCACCCAGCAGAACAAATTCGCAGTGCCAGAGCTCTCCCATGATGGGCCCCTACTGGAGAGAGAAGAGATCCTCCAGACAGTCCTTCATGCATTGAAACACCCAGTGCTCTACAAAGATAGCCTTTTCACTCTCTCACTGTCTCTCACTTTCTTTCTCTCTCTCTCTCTCTCTCTCTCTCTCTCTCTCTGCTATGTTTCTGATTCTCTTTTCTCATGGATCTGATTCGGTTCCTGATGGTGAAGCAGGTTTCCTCCGACATCGATTGGTTTCTGAATCAGAAATGTACGCTCACAGCTGGAACCAAATAACAGTGGGTTCTTCAGGGGGAACCGTGGTGGCGTCTGTGGGCGTGTGGAGAGATAACGAGGCTCCAGAAAGAGCTCAGAGCCTGAAATAAAGTGTGATGGTGCAGTGGAGCAGGGCGGTCATTTACAGAGTGTTATAGAAATAAATAAAAGGAAATAAAACACGAACTTGCTCCATCTCTGTGTGTGTTTCTCCAGGAGTGTCACATACTTTTCTTGCAGTTTTCTCCCTGTTTTCTCTCTGTTCTGGATCTCAGCAGATGACTCAGAGCTCATCATCATTTCCACGTGTCTCATATCTCACTGTGATCTGACCGCGATGTAAACAGTGGATTAACCATGACTCTGTCCTGACTCTATCCCTTTATCACTGTCTCTGGAGCTGAATTCAGACACAGCCCCACAGCGCCCCCTGCTGCTTATTTATACTTTCACACACTCAACCATTTACTCACACACGCAGCTGTGGATATTGGAACCTAACTATTAACACTTTGGTTTGGATTGTGTCTCCTACAGTTGTTTGCATGTAAAAAAAAAAAAAAAAAATATATATATATATATATATATATATATATATATATATATATATATATATATATATATATATATATATATATATATATATATATATGAATAAATAAAACAGAAAAACTTGCCCCTCCAGCCCAGGGCCAGAGCACTGTATGTAGTGGTTCTTGTGGTTGATCAGTGCCAAAAGCGTTGACTTGCGTGGGAGGTGCTTTGAGACCCAATCTGTGGCTCACGCTCTCCAGAAGCCCATGCATTATCACCCTCCCCCTCCTCCCCCAACCACACACAAACACACAATATCACAAGATAACGTACTGAGTCGCAGTAATAACGAGTAATTAGCACATACAGACTATTGACAGTGGGTTGGGAGTAAATACCTGCTCACTGTTCTTTAGCTCATTATTGGCCAAGAAAGAAATACAGGAGAAAAACGAATCCGAATGAAACCTGGTGTTTGTCATCGCAAAGGGTTGTGGAGGGGGTGTGTACTGCAGTGTCAGGAGAAAAAGGTGGGGTGAGGAGTGTGTGATTACTGGAGATGAGAACAAGAAGGCCCCTACACAGCTTCCATTTCCTCCTTCACTAGCGAAGGGAACTTGTCACAGGGTTCAGCAGAAAACAAGCCGAGCGGCTAAATGTTACTTACAGTTTAATGATATTTAAGACCCAGCGCTATTATACAAGGCTTCATGGAATAAATACACTTTCTGACACTAATCAGCGGTATAAATAAGCCCTTTAGAAACCTCTAGGCTGTGAGAGAGGAATATAAATCTCAGTGAAACAGCCAGCGCAGCAGTGACAGCGCCACTTCCCCAGCCACAGGTTGAAGTTAATCAGCACTTCTCACAGCGGGTTTGCCTCGAAGATGGTCCACTGCCTTGGACTGTGCTTCTACTATATCTTTAACACTTTACTGGGAAAATGTAGCTGTACACATTCTATGAACAGTCAATTAACCATCTACAGTCTCAGCAACATGTGAGTCTCAAACACTCTGGATAGTGGTTACAATGAATGAATGAGTAAAGATCCCTTCACATGTTGCTGAGAATCGGTTTGTAATGTGGTTCATGAGATGTCCAGAGAGGGTTTGTTTGACATTAAAGGAGTGTGGGGGCACACTTTACACCAGTCTCTTTACTCTGTTGTGATGTTGTTGTTGTTTGCTGCTGTTGTTGTGTAGTTTGGTGCGGCAGTGTGTTTGTTTGGTGTATGAGGTTGGACAGTTGTGGTTCTGTTTAGGTGCCAACAGTTGTTTACTGAACTGTTTCCCAAACTGCCATCCCCCCACCCACCTCTGAATGTGTGAGAGCATGCACAGGGTGGCGCTATCCTCTCTTTTAACCGGACCAACATAAATGGGAATTTAATGCTCTCATCCAAGAGAGTTGAGCTGCAAAACGATGCTGTGTTAGCAGAAGCTTAAAAAGATGTGGTGGCTGTACCCTGATGACACCAGAAAAACTCAAATGGACATTACAAGACATGGCCTACACACAGTCATCCGGCCAGGAACCCTGTTGCTAGTTGTTGTGTCTGGATCGGTGCACATTTGTCACCTCCAATACCAGAGCAGTGAGAGTGAGCTGAGGATAGTGAAAGCCCACCCCTGCCCCCACTCCACCCCCCACCCCCTCAGCACTCTGAGCTCCTGGAGTGAGCCGTGGTCTGTCAGCAGCTGGACGTGGTCAGACAATATGCTCCATGACATGCCACGCATTGTTTCGCCTGCAGCCCGGGGCCTGTCTAAAGACATTAATATCTGGATGTTTCAGGCCTGGATGGTCAGCGTTCGCCTGGACGAGAATAGCTCCCAATTACAGACTGCTCATTTCTCAAACGGACATGAGGAAGGGGGATCTATTCATAAGAGTGTAGTGGGTGAGGAACAGGTGACCTAGGTCTCCAGGATTGTACACACAACTATGTACATGCTATTGTCATAGAAAGCACTGCACCAAAGATGGAATGCACTGGAGAAGCTGCACATGAGCCTATGAGTGTCTTCGAAAAGGAGCCGTCCACCAATCAGGACCTGTTCTCACCCATGTACTCATGGCTGCGTTCATTCAAATCCAGAAGGTTGCCGGTTCGATCTCCAGAGTCTGGGGACCGCAAAGAAACTGGACAATTTTGTTGGGCATAGAATCATAATCTGGTCCAAAATTTAAGCTCAAACCTAGACACAAGTCTTAGAACATGGTCCAGGCAGAAAGCAGTGCTCATCACAAGCGTGACATTGAGCATCCCTGTAAAATTTAAAGTGCATGAGATTAAAGCTGACTTCTGACAGAAAAAATCTTAGATTAATAAAAAAAAAAAAAAAAAAAAAAGAAAATGTAATGGTGATTAGACCTCAAGGGACGCTGGAGTTAACCATTCAGTGAACATTTACGTTCTGCTGTTAATCTAACAAGCCTTTGATATATCCAAACATGCAGCATGGCTTGAGGTTATATTAAATCAGTGCTGCTAATTGCAGACCACCCCAGCCGCAAGTACCCCGGACTATTACTGCGTATTAATTTCATTTAAAACTGTGATAAGCTGCAGTGGCTTTGTTTTACTGTTACACACACACACACACACACACAGAAAACGAGAAATTATGTTTTTTCCTCTCCGTCTTGGGGCTCAAACTATTCTTTGATTAACCAATTTAAGCCCCCCACCTCCAGTTCGAATGAAATCCCACCATTTTATGGCCTAATTAATTAAACGTCTCTGTATTTTGCGGCTCTCCCACCTCCTCATTTCGGCGGTGAGGTGCCAGCAAAGTTGACAAGCTCGAAAATGAGGGAAACACAGCTGTAGGGTCTCTGAGTAATGGCTGGGATCCTGTGCTCGGGTGACTGTCTGTGAGGAGTGTGGCATGTTCTCCCTGTGTCGGCATGGGTTTCCTCCGGGTGACTGTCTGTGAGGAGTGTGGTGTGTTCTCCCTGTGTCTGCATGGGTTTCCTCCGGGTGACTGTCTGTGAGGAGTGTGGTGTGTTCTCCCTGTGTCTGCGTGGGTTTCCTCTGGATGACTGTCTGTGAGGAGTGTGGTGTGTTCTCCCTGTGTCTGCGTGGGTTTCCTCCAGGTGACTGTCTGTGAGGAGTGTGGTGTGTTCTCCCTGTGTCTGCGTGGGTTTCCTCCGGGTGACTGTCTGTGAGGAGTGTGGTGTGTTCTCTCTGTGTCTGCGTGGGTTTCTTCCGGGTGACTGTCTGTGAGGATTGTGGTGTGTTCTCCCTGTGCCTGTGTGGGTTTCCTCCACAGTCCAAACACTGTGCTTCCCTCCCACAGTTCAAACACACATGTTGGCAAGTGGAGTGACTGTGTGACATTGTCCACAGGTGTGTGTGTGTGTGTGTGTGTGTGAGAATGTGTGAAAAGGTAAGTGTGTGATGCTCTGTGACAAACTGGAGCACTGTCCAGAGTGTGTTGTGGCCTAAATCTGACCCATTTACCCACGTCATATTTGTAAACAGCTCTGTTCGTCTACGTCAGTCAGTAGAGGAGCTTAGGTTGTGTTCCAAATAATGTCATACTCCCAACATAGTGCATGTCACAGATAATAAAACTAATAATTCCACACTCAGACAGTAATTAGACTCAAGTTTGACAGGGAAACGTGAACACTATAGCTGAGAAAATATTATTTATACATACAATGCACTATGTGACTTGAAACCATTATTTTATGACCCACACTGTGCCCTACTGAGGTTGTAGAGAGACGTTTGTGATTTGGCCTTGGCTTCACTACGACATGTAAACATCTCTCACTGATCACTCACACTTTCGGACTAGAACTCTGCACTCTTAGAGTGCAGGGACAGTGGGATCAGATTATTTACCTGTAAACAGGGGGAAACGACTGAGACAGAGGAATACGGGGCTTGTGTCTGTCATCTCTTACACACTACAACAACACAAGAGTGAAATAAGACGGTGACTGAAGCTTTTGTATAATCTCTGTTTGAATAACTCACTCAGATTCAGACAGAAGAGCAGAGAGACGTATTAGAGCTTCCATTCCATTTCAGAACTGATTTCCATTAGAGCCTATAATGAAAATGACAATATGGCTAACAGAGTATAACTGTCTTTTTCTCCTCGTTATGTTACATTGTGGGATCCTTTACCCCTTGACACAGAGAGGCGGCCATATTCTGTGTTTCTGAGTGCTGTGAGACCAGTGCTGGGAGAGGAGCTGTGTATGAGATACATTTCACTTCTCTTTACATTTGTGCAGCACTCTGAAACAAGAACATTGCCCCTCAATATGGTGCACATGCCCCAAAACAAAATATTGTTTTTAAATCATGTGACTGCAACCCATTAATTTCTTGCACTATACACCATCTCTTATTGTAGAACAACCTTCTTTAACCTGTTGTTGAAGTTGTCTGACTGTATTGGGGTCTAAAACTATTACCTCAAAGTCACTGGGGAACTATGATCACTGTCTTTAATGGACCTTATTTGACCTTATTTGCTGATCTCAAATATATTCAGCTAGAGCCCTTACCCTGTCCTGTGGGTAATAACGCCTGATGGATTGCCCATAAACCCCTATAATAAAGAAAGCCACAGGGATAATTGATCATCTGAATCACAATGAGCTGCGAGTGTGTGGGTGTCATACAGGCCGTACCTAAAGAAAGACGTGCACAATGTGGACTTCATTCATGTCCCAGTCTTCGTTTGTTGTGATTATGTGTTTGACGTAGGGGAGCTGGTGGGGGGTTTAGCGAGAACAGCCCGAATGTGCTGCATGCACTGGGTCATAGTTGAGTTCATTCCTTTTTAACACCACAAACGATGACATGAAGAGGCCTGGCCACTCCCATCTATCGCCCTTCAAGACCTGCCCCCTCCCTCAAGTGACATTTTTCATCTGATCTGAGCTTCTGATTTACAGCATCCAATTAGAACCTAGCTGTATGTTTACTAAGCTGAAGGCAGACAGACGAGTAAACGGCCAACTCGCTCGTCTCCGATCAATGCCATTTATCGCCCGTTAGAAGGAAACCAATAACAAGATGGGAGGGAAGGACGGAAGGCCCCTGAGGTCCGACAGGCGTTCCTCATTTATATGGAAATGACCAGGATGTGGTGATTACAGGCCGGAAGGCTCAGTGCTGCACCTGCTCTGGGACAGCTTCTTGGGTCATGAAGCAGGATGACAGGAAGATCATGGAGGAAATATTAGCTGCAGGCCATATGACCTGTGGTCAAAAAATGAGTGGTCAAACTCTGGGGTTTTATTTAGCCAGGTAATCGTAGCTGCTAGGGCTACAGAGTAGCAATATATAGAAGACTCTGATATGTGGACGCACTATGTAGTCAATCACAAACTGCTGTGGGCAGCCGGACAAATCCCACTCCTAGATGAGTTGTTGAAGATGACCAAAGAATGGACTGTTCTCCAGAAGAATGTTCTTGAGGAGTTCAGGTCTTTAATGCAGTGAAGGACGGACTTTCAGGTGTTTCTTGTTGGTGAGTCAATGTATTCTTGTAATTTAGGGCAAATTGAGAACAACATCTGGGTATCTGAATCGTTTCTGGTAGTTTTGTCCTTGACTATTGGAACATAACTTCAGCAAAGGAAGACTATTCCAAGAAGGAACATGAGAACGTAAGAACACACAAGATGACACACTGTGAAACAACCATGAACTTGCTTTCATCTTAGTAACACATCCCCAGAAGGATTTATTTTGCAATAAACTCAGAACCCAGAAAAGCACGGAAGTCATAAATAATCTAATTTAATATAAAGCTATTTTAAATCCGAGTTCTCTTGTGTATTAAATTAAATCACAATAATAAAACTCTAAAACCTAGAGTAACTGCTGCCCCTCAGCACCACGTATCTGTAAAGCCACCAGCTCATGAGCATTCAGGACTGCTGACTGTAGTAGGACACTATAGACACTAAAGCCCAGGGCCAATATTTGATTTCATCCCAGAGTTGATACAGAGTGCACACACTCTGCCACAACTCCACAGCTCCGGTGCTTTCAGGTGACACTCCGCAGGCAGATCTATTATGAGCAGAGGCACAGTGGAGTGCAGTTTGAAATTCTAGGAAAACACCAATGCCTCGTCTCATCCCTCCATCTGCTTGTTTGTGTTGACACATTTAGGAGGGTGAAAAGGACAAACATCTCTCCATCAGCACTGCGGAGAACTGGATTTCCAGGGATTTCGTTCCAATCAAACGGAGCTGAAGGCTAAATTGAAGGAGTGCAGATGGCGCAAGCAATCATGGCCCACAGACGAGTAGCTGTTTAACACAAAGCTTCTCGGGAATCCACAAAGACAGACGCACTGAAAGGACTCCAACAAGAGAATGCAGTTTTGCATTGATGTCACTTCTGAAACACCCATTATACTGACACCTAGTGGCCTGGATGTGTCTTAGATTGTGTCCTAAACAATTTAAAATTGAATTCTTAAACTCAGCTGCCACCGTATGGTGGGGAACTTCTCCATGGAACAGAAACTGATTCATTCTGGGAACGCAAAACATGTAGATTCTAGAAAATCTAAAATAATAAATGATACTGAAGGCCACTTTTTAGTGGTGACACTACAGAAACCCACAGCTAGCTCTGCACCTACCTTAGAGTACATGGCGCCATTCAGGACCTCTCCATTCCGGATCCAGATGATGGAGGCCGCAGGCTTGGCGTTGTCTGCATGGCAGGTGAGATTGAGGGGGTCTCCGGCACGCAGGCTTACTACTGGACCTCCTTCAATGACTGGGTCTTCTGGTGGTACTGCATTGTGAGGAAAAGAGAGACAAGTCAGGGATTAGAGTTCTAGGGAATAGGTGAAGTCACACAGAGGGGTGTAAAACTCAGCAATGTAAACAGTAAAACTGGGTTCCTTGGAGGGAAGGAACACTATGCCATATCTCCCTCTATCTATAACTAATGCCAGATTCTCCCCTTTGGATAAACTCCCTATAAATAACCGTGATTTTATTAGAGAACTAGTTTACAAATCATCGTTGTCCAAACAAAAACCTGTATCTGTGTGTGTGGAAGCCCTTCACACTGTGTGAACATTTCACCATGAATGGACCAATAGAAACATTCTAAAGTCACTTGGACATATGTCTATTTCCATTGGCTTCTACAGAATGTCCTTCTCCTGTAAAGTTTCTATTTTGAAGATGTGTTTTTTCTTGGACTACTGTGTGTGTAAGACTTATACAGATGGAGTAACACTCTTGTTAGGGGCAGCATTGTGTGAGCTAA
Source organism: Hoplias malabaricus (assembly GCF_029633855.1). Classification (NCBI taxonomy): domain Eukaryota; kingdom Metazoa; phylum Chordata; class Actinopteri; order Characiformes; family Erythrinidae; genus Hoplias; species Hoplias malabaricus. The sequence continues at coordinate 41,653,016 of NC_089810.1, forward strand.
TGTCTGTCTGTTGTGACTGTGCCCCCTGCATGTGAAGTGCATTATAACAAGGAAAAACTCCACTGTGGTTTAGCTGAAATGTTGGTCTTTTGACCACCTCCAACCTCATCTATTTCCATCCTTTGCTATTTACAGTAACAGACTGGCACACTGCCCAAAGAAGCATATCTTTCCCACCATTTCAGGTTTTACATGTAGACGTTCTGTTGTTGTGCTTCAGCAGTGAGTCGAACACAAATCTTTTCGATCTCCATGGTGATTAACCTGATGGTTCTCTTATGTTTTCTAATAAAGTGGCAGCTGAGTTTGTGTGTGTGACATCATCACCGGGGGCAGCTGCATATGAATGTGAAATCACACAGTCTTTAGTGAAGAAGCAATAAACTCATACAGTTCTCAGAAACAAAGTGTGTATCTTGTGATTCATATCAGTTCACATTGAGCGAATCGACCTCAGGGGCAATGCCGGAGAAGTACAGAATCTCACTGTAAGTCTCTGGAAAAATACAGCGGGTAAAAGACGGCGTGCTGAGGGCTGAGAGCATTTCAACTTAATCTTTCTTTAATGAGAGCAGGTGTGATTTGTATATACATTCAAGAAGTTAGACTGGGATGTGATGGAAAGAAGTGTACTGGCGTGTGTGTGTGTGTGTGTGTGCAGCAAAGGGTGGATTCTAGTGAAAGGGAGTTTGACGGGGCGGAAAAGCAATTGGAGGAACTGCAGGAGGGTGTGTATTTGGATATGTGTGTGTGTGTGTGTGTGTGTGTGTGTGTGTGTGTATGGGGAAGACAGTGCAGGTTCATGAATGGCACTGATTACACTTTATCTTTCTTGCCGACACACTCAGATGCACACACACACACACACACACACACACACACACACTTGCATAGGCCTTGAACCCCCTGTGCTTTATTCAAACTCTACTGAATTATTGATCGGCCTACAAGCTCGTTACAGAGCAAATCTGGGGCAGGAGCAAAAATCAGAGGCAAGGAACAGCTGGTGGATGGGGGTAAGAGAGAGAGAGAGAGAGAGAGAGAGAGAGAGAGAGAGAGAGAGAGAGAGAGAGAGAGAATGTAGTTATAGTTGTACCAATAAAAATATGTTTGACTAAACTGAAAGTGGTGGAGCGCTGGAGGATTTTACACAACTCCAGCCAACACTTGGCATTGAGCCTCATGATCAGAGCTGGTCCAGACTTCCCAGGGTCCCTAAGCTCAATTTTGATAAGGGGCCCTCCAACCTGAACTCTGTGAGCCATTCAATCACTTAATCACGTTTTTAAGGTGGAATAGAATTGTATGGAACTTGTACTGTGTGTTTAAATGAGTACTAGACCATTTAAAAACATCGGTACATGTTCAAAATTTGGTTCATGATTCTGTGGCACTGCAAGGCATTTATGGCTGTGCAGAGCAGCTGAGAAATCAATACATGGTTCCCTGTGTTCGTGGGCCATACACAGGACGTGTGAACACTCTGGAAAGAGTTAAACTAATACAAATAAGCCTCAGTACTGTTATATTTATTCAATTTGGAAGGATTTTTCATGAATACATTTCCAACCCTAAATTGTAAAACTTAATATCCAGCTTTATAATTTTAATGAAGATGTATTACCCACATATTTCCTTCCTCACCATATTAATGTAGAGTTATGAGAGTTCCAGGCAAATTTACATTTACACGTAAAAAAAAAAAAAATGTCCACACGTTTTATTTCAGGATCTCGAGGAGCGGCACTGGGACTAAACATAGCTACAGACTCTCGACCACCTACATTCTCTCTCTCTCTCTCTCTCTCTCACACACTCTGGACATTCACCATCCCTCAGACTGTCAGGTGTGAATGTACCTGGCTGTTCTCTCTCACTCATCTTGCTTTCCCTGTATCTCTCTCTCTCTCTTTCTCTCTCTCTCTCTCTCTCTCTCTCTCTCTCTCTCTCTCTCTCCTGATGTGTAATTATGTGATGTGACATTGAGTGTGAGGCTGTCAGCTTTCCACATTGAGGCTGAAGAGTTTGACTGGGAATTCATCCACTGCCTAGAATTGTCTTTCCACGCAAATATTTTCTTTCTTTCTTTTTATCTTCCTTATTTTCTGGCCAAGATTTTAACTCACACTTCTCTCAGTTCCACCACTTTTATTCTTTCCATCACTGGTCTGTTTTTCCCTCGCATCGTCACCTGCTCCTCCTATGATCTCAGAAAGATAAGAGGAATCATGTGAGTGAGTGTGTAATAGAGTGTGTGTGAGTGTGTAGAGTGAGTGAGTGAGTGAGCGAATGTGTAATAGAGTGAGTGTGTAATAGAGTGAGTGAGTGAGTGAATGTGTAATAGAGTGAGTGTGTAATAGAGTGAGTGTGTAATAGAGTGAGTGAGTGAATGTGTAATAGAGTGAGTGTGTAATAGAGTGAGTGAGTGAGTGTGTAATAGAGTGAGTGAGTGAGTGAATGTGTAATAGAGTGAGTGAGTGTGTAATAGAGTGAGTGAGTGAGTGTGTAATAGAGTGAGTGAGTGAGTGTGTAATAGAGTGAGTGAGTGTGTGAATGTGTAATAGAGTGAGTGAGTGTGTAAAAGAGTGTGTAATAGAGTGAGTGAGTGTGTGAATGTGTAATAGAGTGAGTGAGTGTGTAAAAGAGTGTGTAATAGAGTGAGTGAGTGTGTAAAAGAGTGTGTAATAGAGTGAGTGTGTAATAGAGTGAGTGAGTGAGTGTGTAATAGAGTGAGTGAGGACAGATTGAGAGATTACAGTCGTTTCTGTGACTCTGACTCGGAGGACTTGTTCTTGATCGACTTGCCTGAGCTCACACAATGACGGCTGGAACACTAATTGGACACTTTAAAATGCAGAGTTACTCAGAGTTGTCACGGCGATGAGGAAGACAGACGGAGGGAATAACACCTTAGGCCCTTTTTATTTAAAAAAAAATATTATGTGAAAGATCACGACGGTTAAAAATGAATGCACTGCTGTGATGAACTGACTGAGATTTGAATGAGATTTTGAGTGAGGGGCGGGGGCGGGGGATCAACCACAACAACAATAAAACACCATCTCTCTGTTAGATTTCATAAATCTACAAACTCTAAGCTGGAGAACTATGTGAAATTATAGTAAAAAAAAAAATGTCCACAATGTTTTAACGATGAAGGTTTTGTTTTTTCTCAGGCCCACACCTCAGGAGCTCACAGACCTCCACATTTCAACACATTTCCTTATTTATTCACTTCATTAGACACTAATTAATCCTGTTTTATTTATTCATTCATTTATTTATTTATAATTAACACTCATTCTTTATACAATATTTGACACGGGTAATTGTGTACAAATGATCCAAAAGTGTGGTTTTGTGAAAGTGACACTGTGAGTGTGTGAGTGACAGGATGAGTGTGTGAGTGAGTGAGTGAGTGAGTGAGTTTGTGAGTGAGTGCGTGACAGCGTGAGTGAGTGACAGGGTGAGTGATAAGGTGAGTGTGTAAGTGACATGATGAGTGTGAGAGTGATAGGGTGAGTGTGTGAGTGATAGGGTGAGTAAGTGAGTGACAGGATGAGTGTGTGAGTGACAGGGTGATTGTGGGAGAGACAGGGTGAGTGAGTGAGTGATAGGGTGAGTGTATGCGTGACAGGATGAGTGAGTGAGTGAGTGAGTGATAGGGTGAGTGTGTTAGTGACTGGGTGAGTGTGTGAGTGACAGGATGAGTGTGTGAGTGACATGATGAGTGTGTGAGTGATATGGTGAGTGTGTGAGTGATAGGGTGAGTGATTGAGTGACAGGATGAGTGCCTGAGTGACAGGGTGAGTGTGTGTGTGTTTGAACGGGTGAGTGTGTGCGTGACAGTGTGATTGTGGGAGAGACAGGGTGAGTGAGTGAGTGAGTGAGTGATAGGGTGAGTGTGTGAGTGACAGGATGCGTGTGTGAGTGATAGGGTGAGTAAGTGAGTGACAGTATGAGTGTGTGAGTGACAGGGTGATTGTGGGAGGGACAGGGTGTGTGAGTGAGTGATAGGGTGAGTGTGTGAGTGACAGGATGAGTGTGTGATGGGGTGAGTGTGCTAGTGACTGGGTGAGTGTGTGCGTGACATGGTAAGTGAGTGACAGAGTGAGTGTGTGTGTGTGACAGGGTGAGTGAGTGTGTGACAGGGTGAGTGAGTGAGTGAGTGACAGGGTGAGTGTGTGAGTGACAGGGTGAGTGTGTGAGTGATAGGGTGAGTAAGTGAGTGACAGGATGAGTGTGTGAGTGACAGGGTGATTGTGGGAGGGACAGGGTGTGTGAGTGAGTGATAGGGTGAGTGTGTGAGTGACAGGATGAGTGTGTGATGGGGTGAGTGTGCTAGTGACTGGGTGAGTGTGTGCGTGACATGGTAAGTGAGTGACAGAGTGAGTGTGTGTGTGTGACAGGGTGAGTGAGTGTGTGACAGGGTGAGTGAGTGAGTGAGTGACAGGGTGAGTGTGTGAGTGACAGGGTGAGTGTGTGAGTGATAGGGTGAGTAAGTGAGTGACAGTATGAGTGTGTGAGTGACAGGGTGATTGTGGGAGGGACAGGGTGTGTGAGTGAGTGATAGGGTGAGTGTGTGAGTGACAGGATGAGTGTGTGATGGGGTGAGTGTGCTAGTGACTGGGTGAGTGTGTGCGTGACATGGTAAGTGAGTGACAGAGTGAGTGTGTGTGTGTGACAGGGTGAGTGAGTGTGTGACAGGGTGAGTGAGTGAGTGAGTGACAGGGTGAGTGTGTGAGTGACAGGGTGAGTGTGTGAGTGATAGGGTGAGTAAGTGAGTGACAGGATGAGTGTGTGAGTGACAGGGTGATTGTGGGAGAGACAGGGTGAGTGAGTGAGTGAGTGAGTGATAGGGTGAGTGTGTGCGTGACAGGGTGTGTGTGAGTGACAGGATGAGTGTGTGATGGGGTGAACTCGGTCTGATCTATCTGCCCTAAGTATTTCTCTGGAATGTTGCCTTTTAAATATTCCCCAAGATCCTGTGAAAAAAAAGGTGCTACATTTAAATATGGAACTTGTCATTGCACAGTCTTTGTTTTAAAGTCAGAGTGTTTTTATTAATCACTGCGCTCCAGAGTTACACTCATTCCTTTCAGAGCTGTGATTATTGCCTTCAATACAAAGAGAGGAAACAGAGAGAAATAATCTTTTAGATTAGGGTTAATGTATTGTGTTGTAGCAGTGGACTCCTCTTAAGAAGTGCTTTTGATCTCACTCAACCCCCAGAACACATTAATAACTCGGAGAATAGAGGTCTCTGCTGAGGAACCCACTTTAAGCAAAACTGCGCCGGATCATGACACTCAGTTTAGAAACTGAGAATATTACCAGGAAGTTTTAGTTATTTAAAAAAAAATATATATATATATATATTTTTTTTTTTTTTTTTTTTTTAATGTCAAGGTGGTAGATGTCTCGGCCTCATTAGCTCTGTTCAGGAAAGATCACTTTTACCTGGCGAGGTGCTTACATCTGACAAACGTCCAGGATATAAACAGGTTTACAAACTCCAGAGCTCTTTCAGTTATTAAACTCCTCTAATCTATTAATGTACAACAGGCTCCTGAGACTTTCAGCTGTTGATTTATTGGGAAATGAGTTTGACTTTGAATAGTTCTTTTTAAAAGAGAATCGCTTTATTCTACAACATTGCAAACGATGTCAAAAATGATTACCATTACCACTTCATCCATTACACACTGAGATAAGCCTTAGATACTGCTGATATTCCTACACTGCGACTGGGCGTTATGGTTGATGTGAGGGTTAGGGCTATGTTTGAGGATATGGTTAAGATCAGGTTTAAATCTGTCACTCTGGTTGTAAACATTTACATTCTGGGGAGGGTCTTAAGTGCAAATTCACATTGAAACCATCCAGTTTCAAGAGAAAATAATCTAATTTCAACAAACTCTACAACACTATGTCCTTACCCTAAAATTATTCATTCATTCATTATCTGTAACCCTTATCCAGTTCAGGGTCACAGTGGGTCCAGAGCCTACCTGGAATCATTGGGTGCAAGGCGGGAATACACCCTGGAGGGGTCGCCAGTCCTTCACAGGGCAACACAGACACACACACATTCACTCACACACTCACACCTACGGACACTTTTGAGTCACCAATCCACCTACCAACGTGTGTTTTTGGACTGTGGGAGGAAACCGGAGCACCCGGAGGAAACCCACACAGACACAGAGAGAACACACCAAACTCCTCACAGACAGTCACCCGGAGGAAACCCACGCAGACACAGAGAGAACACACCAAACTCCTCACAGACAGTCACCCGGAGGAAACCCACGCAGACACAGAGAGAACACACCACACTCCTCACAGACAGTCACCCGGAGGAAACCCACGCAGACACAGGGAAAACACACCACACTCCTCACAGACAGTCACCCGGAGGAAACCCACGCAGACACAGAGAGAACACACCACACTCCTCACAGACAGTCACCCGGAGGGAACCCACGCAGACACAGGGAGAACACACCACACTCCTCACAGACAGTCACCCGGAGGAAACCCACACAGACACAGAGAGAACACACCACACTCCTCACAGACAGTCACCCGGAGGAAACCCATGCAGACACAGGGAGAGCACACCACACTCCTCACAGACAGTCACCCGGAGGAAACCCACGCAGACACAGGGAAAACACACCACACTCCTCACAGACAGTCACCCGGAGGAAACCCACGCAGACACAGAGAGAACACACCACACTCCTCACAGACAGTCACCCGGAGGGAACCCACGCAGACACAGGGAGAACACACCACACTCCTCACAGACAGTCACCCGGAGGAAACCCACACAGACACAGAGAGAACACACCACACTCCTCACAGACAGTCACCCGGAGGAAACCCATGCAGACACAGGGAGAGCACACCACACTCCTCACAGACAGTCACCCGGAGGAAACCCATGCAGACACAGAGAGAACACACCACACTCCTCACAGACAGTCACCCGGAGGAAACCCATGCAGACACAGAGAGAACACACCACACTCCTCACAGACAGTCACCCGGAGGGAACCCACGCAGACACAGGGAGAACACACCACACTCCTCACAGACAGTCACCTGGAGGAAACCCACGCAGACACAGGGAGAACACACCACACTCCTCACAGACAGTCACCCGGAGGAAACCCACGCAGACACAGGGAAAACACACCACACTCCTCACAGACAGTCACCCGGAGGAAACCCACGCAGACACAGAGAGAACACACCACACTCCTCACAGACAGTCACCCGGAGGGAACCCACGCAGACACAGGGAGAACACACCACACTCCTCACAGACAGTCACCCGGAGGAAACCCACACAGACACAGAGAGAACACACCACACTCCTCACAGACAGTCACCCGGAGGAAACCCATGCAGACACAGGGAGAGCACACCACACTCCTCACAGACAGTCACCCGGAGGAAACCCATGCAGACACAGAGAGAACACACCACACTCCTCACAGACAGTCACCCGGAGGAAACCCATGCAGACACAGAGAGAACACACC
>NC_089810.1:41665568-41747080 GCF_029633855.1 Hoplias malabaricus
CAGGACACTCTCCACTGTGGCACAGCTGGACTCCAGCAGCTCCTGCCACTCAGGATCCAGATGTGGGGAAGATGTTTCGGCTCGGGTCAAGCTGCCGGAAGCTCACCAAGAGGGAACTCCCGGCAAAACTAAGAGTCCACTTAGACAACACCTGTCAGGATGATTCTAGACAGATGTGGGAGAGCAGACGACTGTAAGAGCATCACCTGATCTGTGCACAACGCCTCTGACTCGAACAGTCGAGGAGTCTGAGATGTGAGGTTACCCAGTGGGGAACATTGAGTACAGAATAGTGAGGGTAGAGTCTTACAATTCCACATTGGATTGGGATGTTTATACTCTCAGGGAAGTGGATAGGTTTATTTCATAGAACTGTAGTTTCATTGAATGTAGTTTACTGCATCATATCAACAGAGCAGCTGTTCTTCACACTGTGAAAATTTCATGAGGAATGGACCAATAGGAATGCTCCAAAAATAATTGAAGTAAATAATAATAATTGAATTTCATTGAACGTTAAGAAGGATTTTTTTCCCTTCTCCTGTAAAGTTACTGTTTGAGATTCATAATTTTCTTTAGGGGGCGGCACGGTGGCGCAGCAGGTAGTGTCGCAGTCACACAGCTCCAAGGACCCGGAGGATGTGGGTTCGATTCCCGCTCCGGGCGACTGTCTGTGAGGAGTGTGGTGTGTTATCCCTGTGTCTGTGTGGGTTTCCTCCGGGTGACTGTCTGTGAGGAGTGTGGTGTGTTCTCCCTGTGTCTGCGTGGGTTCCCTCCGGGTGACTGTCTGTGAGGAGTGTGGTGTGTTCTCCCTGTGTCTGTGTGGGTTTCCTCCGGGTGACTGTCTGTGAGGAGTGTGGTGTGTTCTCCCTGTGTCTGCGTGGGTTTCCTCCGGGTGACTGTCTGTGAGGAGTGTGGTGTGCTCTCTCTGTGTCTGTGTGGGTTTCCTCCGGGTGACTGTCTGTGAGGAGTGTGGTGTGTTCTCCCTGTGTCTGCATGGGTTTCCTCCGGGTGACTGTCTGTGAGGAGTGTGGTGTGTTCTCCATGTATCTGCATGGGTTTCCTCTGGGTGCTCCGGTTTCCTCCCACAGTTCAAAAACACACGTTGGTAGGTGGATTGGCGACTCAAAAGTGTCCGTAGGTATGAGTGTGTGAGTGAATGTGTGAGTGTGTGTGTCTGTGTTGCCCTGTGAAGGACTGGCACCCCCTCCAGGGTGTATTCCTGCCTTGTGCCCAATGATTGCAGGTAGGCTCTGGACCCACCGCGACCCTGAATTGGATAAGGGTTACAGATAATGGATGGATGGATGGATTTTCTTTAGGGGACTTACTAAAAACAATCCACAAGTAATATATGGATCTGGAGGCCACCAACCCACACACTGTGAAAACAAATAAATCGAGCCATTCTGATTCAGCTCCACTTCTGATGTCGAGTGCAGAGACTTTAGAACTGTCCCACCGTACTGTACCTTACTTTCAGAAGTGTTGTGTGTTCAGAGAAAAGCAATTGTGCAAACAAGGCCACATCTGGAATCTGAAACCGTTCCCTAAATATCACATCATGCAAAACACTTGGAGGTCAGGACATTTTACAGATTCTGCTCCTGAATATGATGAAATTTTAGATTAAACAATAACACTGCGGTTTGGGCATCTTCTGCTTTGATTACAGTCCTTTGTTCATCGTAATAAACTCTCCACTAGACATCAGCTCACCCTGACGTCGGCGTCCTGCTGCTCAAAGTTTGCAATTAAAAGTTAATAATCTTCCTGCCTTGGGACTGTTTATCAAGCGATACGGTGAGACAAGCGCAGAGGAGCCCAACAACCCTCTCTGTTTATTCTACCCACAAGGACCGTGGCTTTCGCCTCAGTTCCAGCGTCCTAATTAAGAATCCGCTCGACGACAAAATTAAAAAGCGAGGCGAGGTAGATTTAGCCGAGGCGGGTTTTATTTCAGAGTTAATTTCTGGCGAGCCAAATATTTCCTAATGTGCAATTTCAGAAACTCAAATTACCGGAGGATGCTTGGGAGCGCTTCCCAACTGGTGGCATTAGCTTTATGTGACTTTTAGGTTGTCTTTCATCTTAGAGAGCACCAGGACAGAGCTAATCAGATGAAGGTGGTCAGGGGGAGATTGGGGCGAATTAATAAGTCATTTCAAATGAGGGAAACAAGCACTGGGTCGCGGGAAAGTGGGGAGATGGCGTGGAAATCAAGAACGTTACAAACGTCAAACACAATAAGCTACATTTACTTCAGCCAGAGGGCATTGACACCGCATTCTACTGCTGTTATTAAAATCTGTAATTTCAGAAACACTTTACGACAGTAATAAGCTTTAATAAATGGTAATGTAATGTCAATGAATCATTAATAAATTATAGAACTAGCATTAATTAATTAATTAGAACTAGCATTAGTTTATAATTTTATAAACTCCTAAGAGAACGTTAGTTAATGCCAGTTCTCATTTTTTATTGTTATTTAATGGTTAAGTGTAACAATACCTCACCATTTATTAAGGTTTATTACTGTCTCAATAATCATTTATAAACATGCCCCCAGTGTAAAGGGTTTTCATGTATAAACAAGGAATATATTCACGTTGGAAAACAATATGTCCCTCAACTGGACACTAGGACTATCACTGTATGTTTTTTTTTTTTTTTATATTTCACTAACATATTTAAAATGACTTAAAACCCAGTAACTTGTTTATAAATCAGTTATTAATGATAATATTTGTAAATATTGTAAAATTCTGGTAAAATTTACTAGATCTCTCTCGTCTTCCTGAAAGGGTCACTTTGCTGAAGGAGGAACATTTCTCCTGACCTGAAAATGAAATATGAAAAAATGGAGATACAAGGCTTTACGAGGTAATACATTAAAGTGCATTTTTACCTTTAGGGATGTTCCTGTAGAGAACCTTTCACTCTATCGATGGTGGGGCGCTGTAGGGTACGTCTTAGTGCCTTTAATTTGGGACAGTAATCATTTAACTGTAAATTTTAAGCTGAATGTATTTCATAATCAATGTCAACTCCACTTTTATTATTAATACGTCATATTCTTCTCTCTTTAAAGTAAAATTATATACGATTTGGGATGTTTGCTCTTGGGGCTCCTCCTAGTGTTATTCATGTTTGCAGCACAGTACTGAAATCAATGGGGAGGAGGAGGGTGGTTTTCTGCCTTCCTTCAAAAGTTACATAGTGCAGTTTCTGCAGTTCTGAGCCTGGAGTACCAACAACAGAGGCCCCATTCTTCTTGTTACAGCTCAGTGGAACATCACAGTGATTCTGAAGCTCAAACTGCAATGTAAATATATTTCAGTGTCCCTTTAAATCACTTCTATTACGATAATGAGGTGTGGGACACTCTGAGAGATAGTCAGGGTCTGAAAGATGGTAGGCTTCTTCGCAAATAAACAAACCAAGTTGTTTTTCCCCCTGTGCTATAGACTTAAGAGGTTGACAAAGGGGTTCCTGGATGGAAGACCATGAATTTTACGCTCCGGATAACTCGCGGATAACTCAACCTTCCTTCACAGGTCACAGAAGTAATATAAAAACTCTCTATTCATCATATTTTTTTCAAAGTTTTGCAAGCAGTACAAAAAAGATCAAGCCTTAAAATTGGATTCTTACTTTCTCTGTGAGAGTCGATGAAAAAAAAAAAAAAGAAAACGGGAGAATCATCTGAGAGCAACATTAATCTTAGGGAAAGTTCAAGACGGTCTGCGGAGTTGGTGAGTAAGATCTAACTCTTACTCTAATAACCTGGTGAGCAAATGAAAAAGTGGCTGTGGATTTCATATTCCGGGACTGTTATTGTTTGTGTAGCGCGGTGTGATCAGGAGTGTGTGTCTGCGCGAGGCTGAAGTGATGACGGGGGATTGGGACGGCTGTCAGGTAAGAGGCAGTGGAGAGGAGCAGCCACACTCTCGCGCCTGTCATCGCTGAGACTCACTTTGGGTCAGACGCCACCGCCACTGCTGCAGTTACAGACAGCACTGAGACAGCTGTGATCCCACACTCGTATACATTACCATACAGGCTACTGAACTACTCTCACACACACACGCTCTCACACACACACACACACACACACACACACCACTGGATTCAGGTTGATAAAGAGCAGGGTTTGAATGGGCATAACCCATCAGTCTCAGATAAAAATAATGAATACTACAATTATTACCTGCATAAACAATGCTTATACTCTTCATTATTCTTTCATTCATTCATTGTCTGTAACCCTTATCCAGTTCAGGGCGGCGGTGGGTCCATAGCCTACCTGGAATCACTGGACGTGAGGCAGGAACACACCCTGGAGGGGGTGCCAATCTTTCACAGGGCGACACACACTCACACATTCACTCACATACTCACACCTACGGACATTTTTGAGTCGCCAATCCACCTACCAACGTGTGTTTTTGGAGCGTGGGAGGAAACCGGAGCACCCGGAGGAAACCCACACAGACACAGGGAGAACACACCACACTCCTCACAGACAGTCACCCGGAGGAAACCCACGCAGACACTGGGAGAACACACCACACTCCTCACAGAGTCACCAGGAGCGGGACTCGAACCCACAACCTCCAGGACCCTTGAGCTGTGACAAAGACACTACCTGCTGCTGTTATTGTATACATATATATATATATATATATATATATATATATATATATATATATATATATATATATATATATATATATATATAACATATATGTAAGGGTTATGATAATTGAATTGATTATATTGTTTGTAATGATTATAGAAAAAGAAGAATATGATGTTGATGATAAGAGTAACAATAATTGTTATGATGATGATGATGATGATGATTAGGATAATGTCCCTCCTACATTTGATGATGGAACTAATGATGATGATTATAATGATTATGATGATGATGTTGACGATGAAGGTGATGATAATAATGAATATGCTATTACAGCTACTACTAAAATGACTATTCAGGGTGATGTACGTAATGGTGATTATAAAGAAGCAGAAGAAGAAGAGGATTTTGTTGATACGAGTTAATGATAATTTTAATGATGATGATGATGATGAAGATGATGAGGATAATGTTCCTCCTACTGATGGGTGTTGATGACAATAATGATTATGATGATGATACTTGTGCAATACCAGTACCGCTACTACTGATGGTAATGATCATAATGAAGGAACTAATACTATTTATCACTACCACTATCACTACTATTAATAATAATAATAACCACTGTATATTACCCCTCATATCAACCAAACGACTAAAACTCATGAGATCTCATTAATGTTTCCCACTATTCTCTAGATGACTACCTTCAGTGGAGAAGGACCGAAGCTGAGCAGATTGAAGCCTTCAGGAACAGTCCCTTGTCCCTTGGAGAATGGCGTATTTTAAATTGATGGTGGTTCATCAGAGTAACTAGTCTTCACTGAGGGACTCCCAGAACAATACCATAATCAGGAGCCAATTAATCAAGACCAAGTCGGGGAAAGAGAGGGAAAAAAAATGGAAGGAGAGAACACCGTGTCTCCTCAACTCATTTACCTCCAGGCTCTCTCTGGTGGGAGTACTGGTGGTGGGTCTAAAGCATAAGAAGGACGGGGGTGGCAGGTATTCTGCTTCTTTGAACCGTACCAAGTCATTAAAAAGGACTCGGGTTTCTTTGATAATATTGCTTCTCTAATTTGTGAAATTACACCATGACAATGTATTAACAACGACCTAATTACCCAAGTTTAGCTTGGTATAGGCTTGATATCTTCCAGTTAGGTTTTCTGATTGGGAACGGAGGCTGATATTAAAAGAAACTGTTAATAATTGTTTCTATTTAGTTATATATTAACGATATTACCACTATGATTGACCTAGTTGATACATTCACGATTACAGGTTTATTTCCATAGTATGGCTTACAAAATTACACACATGTAATCCATTTTAGAGTTTGTGTAGGTAAACATTTACATGTAATTACAAAAGCAAACAGCTACAGTTTATGAATACTCCATAAACCCTCTGGAACATTGTAGGTACATAGTCACTACACGTTAATATGTACTTACATAGTTAATAAAGTGAATATGCATTAAAAGTAGGATATTTTTGTTCCATCGTGATATTGTTAATGTATTATTCCATTTTTTTAAACACTCGTGTAATGACATGAGCAAAAATAATAATAATAAAAAAATTAACAATGTGTATTTACTGTAGTTACATTGTTATTACATGTATCATCATTGTGAAACCACACAGTTATTGGGGACATAAAATAAAGTAGGACAACGACTCATTTATGTCAGTTTGCAGTGGACTAGCCAAAGTGTGGACCACTGTTTGTCATTTCTCTGTCTTCCATCTCTTCCCCAGTCTGCCTCCTCCCCCCACAGATCATTAGCTTCACTTTTCATTAAAGAAGATCAATAAGGTGGATCTCATTGCGGTGGCCATGCCACAACACTCTCTCTCTCTCTCTCTCTCTCTCTCTCTCTTTCGCTCTCTCTCTTTCCTTTTACTCATTCTTTTCACACTTGCTTCCCACCCACACACCCAACCACGGAGAGAAGAGATAAGAGGAGTGGGTGTAGATGCTATATATGTGCATGGGCGGTCTCTTCTTTGCTGTAGATAAACCAACGAAGGGGCTGATGGGAGTCCAAACACAGATAACCACAGCGGCCGCCCAATAATGCAGAAACAGCAACGCTGAATAATAACCCAATAAAGTTTAATTAAGATCCAATGACCTCTCCAGTTTAATAATGAAGATGGCAGGATTTGTGGCAGGAAATTAAAACCGAGGACTTACGGCACCAGCAGGGGAATGTGGTCAGTGAAAAATCTATTCTTCATATTGGGACATTATTCTTTTTCCAGTGGCCTCATAACCGGCCACAATTTTGGATCTTATTTTTATCTCAAACATTACTCTGTGTCTGCACTTTGCTTCATATAACGTGTCTCTCTAAAAGCAATACGCTCCGTATCCTTCTTGATAAGACGTCTCTTGTCAATGAGGGGCGTAATTAAATGTCTGACGGTTTGTATGAGTTAAGCATTAACATCCTGGAGACAGTAGAGTGTGGCCTGGAGATGCAGGATCATGAGTATCTTCTAAACAAAACTCCCAGAATGTAAACAGAACTTTGTAAACAGCTCTTATACTGAGTGGAGTCAGTTTCTTTAAGGTGCATCTACCACAGAGCTTAAGGTCACTTTGGCCAATCACATGCATCCCACAGGCATCGGGCTGTGGAGCAGTGGAACTGTTCTCTAGCTGCTGGGGAGGGTTGGAGTGGTGTTTCTGATCCAGAACTGATTATCCAACCTCAGAACAGTCTCAGGGCTGAATTTCATCAACTACACAATGATACCCTTCACTTCAGAAGGAAGTTTGATTAGACAAGAGATCTACAACAATGGCTTACCAAGCACTGTGAGCTGTGCCGGACGGGACCTCATGGCAGCTTGGATGGCCTGGCATTCAAACACAGCATCGTCCATCAGTTCAACTCTCTGGATCCTCAGGTGATGCTCCCCAGAACTGTGATCTCCAACCACAGTGTAGCGAGGGTAACCTGGAGCACAGAAATCAGCACATGCCTTGGTCATTAGTATGATTATCACTTCATTTTAAGACAATTCAATTTTAATATACTTCATAAACAAACATTAGCACATGGAAAACCAACCCAGAGAGAACCCAAATAGAGAAAAGAGAAACAAGAGGAAAAGAGGCATATGACTGAAAACCTGACTTTCAGTTAAAAAAACAGCCTTCAGAATAATCAGGAATCATTGGTGAACTCAGGAAGTTTCACATTAAACGACCAATAAAGGTCAGAGTGGTTCAGATGGGTTCGTTTGGCCCTACACTGGTCACTCGGTCTATAACCAGGATCTCCTCCTTGTGACTGATGCAACACCCACCGCTTGGTAGTAACCACAGTGCTTTGTCAAAATGGTTCGACCCTAATGTCTTGTCAGAAATGTCCATGTTCTGGAACGCATCGCAGTATAAGCTCTACTCCCATCATGTCCCCTGGTAAAGACATCAGAAACACATCAGAAACCAGGGGTGCCCACACTTTTTTTGAGCTTGAGATTTACATATTCCAGGGGACAGGTCATCTACCTGAAAGAGAGTGGGGTGGGGGCTTTCAATGATAGGATTTTTCCTTTCATTTTATTTGTTTTGTTTCAATTGACCGATATTCAGAGTGTGGTTTAAACAATAGGAGTAGTTCAGTCCACTCTTCTCATCCAAACTCAGTACTATGGGGTCCCCACTGCATCCATACGTGATCCAGGGGGCTCTGGACTAAGCTGCTACATTTGACAATGTGGGAATGAGAATGAGTTCTCTTTTTGGTTTCATTGTTTTTGTTTATTGGGATGAATCTCAAGCATTTCCATTTATTTTATTTATTTTATATTTACTGGTCCAATTGTCCATCAGGCTTCAAGGAATGATCAGTGACCAATATTTGACCTTAATTATTAACATGCAGGAAAAACTGATTCACATTATTTAAATGGGACATGATCAATCAAAGTGCAAATGTGATGTCATAAACTCTTACATAAGGGGCTCCCAACCTGCTTTAGGATTGTGATTATCAGACCATCTACCCGTCTTTATTTGTTACAAAGCCAAAGCCATGGCGAGGTGTATGCAGGGAGAGTCAGAGTTAGACGGAGAGAAGAGTGTTTTATAACAGCCGGCGCCTTTCAAAACCCTTCAGCTGAGGATTAGCTTGAAGTTTAAATGGGAGCCGAGGAGAGACACTTTGGTCCACTGGGGGAAAATAAAGCAGACGAGGACCTGCTCGGCTCTGGAGAGCCTTACAGCACTTTCCAGAGCCCTCTCAACGTGAATGACTTGCACAGCCCTCGCGAGGATAAGTCGTCCCTAATTATTAGAGGCATCTGAATTCAGCTGAGATTGGGCTATTCAGGAACATCTCGAGGAGTGCACAGTTTCTCAGCGAAACAAGCAGACCCTCTTCGCCAAGGCCCACTGGTAATTGATTACCGAGAAGAGTGAGAGAGAGAGCGAGAGAGAGAGAGAGAGAGAGAGAGAGAGAGAGAGAGAGAGAGAGAATTCAGCTTAAAAGATGGCTTAGCTCTGTTTTTCTAAAGGAAAAGGATTTTAATCCGAGGCTCTGCCTTTGTGCGTCTAAATTTACACCTTGGATGGCATTCTGCACTCCCCACTTAATATCTCCACTGACCCTCCCCACCTCGTTTGGAAGTCCGCCAATGCATGCCTGGAGCTGGAATATTGATTTTGCACCGTCCATCGACATGAGTCATGTTCGCTCCAGCGAATTCCCGCTGACATAAGAGTCTCAACTGTGTGGGGCGCCACCTGCTCCGCAGACCCCCATAAGCCATGGCTCCTGGCAAGGAGATCTTCACTTTTGCATCCTCAGAACCGAGGGGCTCGTGCTGGAAGATCTGAAACGATGACCTTTATACAGTGACAGTTTATGCATCTCCATTACATCTCCATACATCCATCATCAAACCGTCAGGTCCCTGCAATTATTTTCGTGTACTCTGAAGCTCCTGCACCACCCTCCTCACCATCGCCTACACTGCCTTTAGCAAGAGAGCTCGATGTACTTTAACACATTGTCATGAAAAAGGGCAAGAACCCGGACCAGATTCTGCGCATCGTGGCTTTTAAGTCCTTGATGCTAACAACACGCACCACAAAATGCCAATTATTGCCCGCTGCCTCATCGGATCCCATTCACCTTTAATAGACCATGAAGTGCTCCTCATTTCCCCCCATGGAGGCGAGAGGAGTAGCCGATTATGGCACTGTGTGTTTTATCTGCCCACATATAGCTTTTAATCTCTCTCAGCAAGTGGGAGGAGGAGGATGGAGGAAGAGAATGACCCCAAAAAAACAAATATTTAATTACTCCTCATCAAATCAGCCTGCAGTCACGTGACTCTCCTACGCTGTGCTTACAGGGGACGAGGCACGCGTTTTTCAGGAGATGCTGACAGGCTCAAACAAAGGCGAGCGACGCTATCACAGATAAGCTCTAAATATCGGGCCATGTGTTTAACGACTCATAGCAGTCAAGTCTCGCTGCGTATTGATGGCCAGTCAAAGCGAGTGGAACTCACTAAATAACATTAATGGCCACTGACTCTGCTCGATATTGTGGTTTATTCTCCCGCTGAGAGATCGATGGGTTTCCTGAAGCATCTATTAGCACTTAATGCCTTGCTGCAAATCTCAAAGTCTTCCTTCATCGGTCACGGGGAGGAACATGTAATTTAATAATTCAGCCAGAACTTCCAAGGCCTTGCAGAGTCAAGGTTATTCCCAATGTCACCTGCACATGAACGCCTTAACAATGCCTACTTATTCATCATGCAGCCGCGAGGAACGACCTCTTTCCGGTTTTGATTCGGCGAGGGCTTGAGGGAAGTGGACTCCGCACAGCGCTCATGCATGTTAAATTCATACGTGGCCTTGGCTTGACCCAAGCTACGTCTTAACACGTGCTACAGCCTCCAAGGGTAATGAGGCAATGTCACTCTACGTTACCTTCGATACGGAGTGATCTCTGTGGAGTTCTGACGTTAAGCGACAGAAGATAACGTTAAACAATACATCTCTGTCTAACCCAGACTCTGCTTGGCTCATGTACCATCGGAAAAGGTAGCTGTTGGTGCAGGAGATCAGGACAAATCAACACAGGCACGCCTTCCATCTCTGCCTGGAAACCAAGACGAATATCCGCCGGGATGAACGGTGCGCGAATGGCCAAGCAATACCCACAGTGCCATAGATCAGAGAGGGGAATAAAGCGATGCTCGCATTGATCACAATGAATCCTGAAGACAACATATGTCACTGAAAACAAACAATGCAAAATAGCCCCATTAGAGGTAATGGATCCATCAGAGCAGAAATGGATGGGTCTTTATAACCAATCGATGGCAGGGGAAGTGGAGGCAGGGCATCGGTGATTAATGGTCGCTTGGATGAGCAAGTGTGTCTCCCCGAAGCCTCTCCAAGAGGAAACGAGAGACAGAGGGTGTGTTGATGAGCTGATTATGGATCATATTTGGAGCAGAGGAGAGGGTTCCAATGACATCGTGAGATACAACGAAGTACAGACAAAGTCTGAGAGACTGTGGGGCGTACGTATGGGTCGTGATGGTGGTGAAAGTTGAGAAGACATGTTCCAAAAGAAGTTCTTCTGGCAGAGAACGACTGGACGTTGAGGATGTAAGAGACTGTAGTGTGGATCCTGAAGTGAAGTGCCTCGAGTGTGGTCCAGGGGTCTCATTTCAGGACCCAGCTGCCATGCCACTGACCTATGGCATCAAAAGAGGGCCAAAAAGTTTTGAGAACCCAAAAACAGAATCCATAGCCAAGAAATGAAATCTCGAAAAGGAGAGGACTGCTATTAATGTTGAGAGTTAGAAACAGGCCTGTGTACACACCCTGAGTACAATCTACATGCAGGTGTTGCCTCTCGATAAACACACACACACACACAGAGTATCAGAGCATGCAGATTGTACTTAGTGGGCGGGTATTTTCTCCAGCAGCCTATGACTGACTAGATTCCACCCATCTTTTGAAACAAGGGCAGAAAGCTAGAAAGTTGTGGAGCTGGACGTGAGACTGTGGGAAACGTAACTGAGAAGAAGCACATTGAAAAGCGCAAATACAAAAGAAACAAGTAAATACAGAAATGTTCTGTTTACAAACCTCTCAAAATTAATTACACTCTTTTTTTTTTCCAAATGTAATCCCTCTGTTATGGATTCTGCATTTTGGCCCTGTTTTGATGCCATACTGATCCGATTTTCATTGGCAACCCCCGGGAGCAGTGGGGCTACGAAGTCTGCCCTGGCACGCCCTGGTGATTAATGACCCATCGCGGGAGAAAGCCAAACAATCCCTCAGAATCTACGTCCCGCGTTTGTTTGCCCTCCAAAGTCCCCCCATGCAGAGCCCTTCTCGCACTTTTATTCTATTTGGATGTTCCCAATTACCCCTGGTGCAAACACAGCCCACCATGAATATTCATGGACTTCTGTGGGTAAGTGCAAGTCCGTGGCACTTTTGATTAGAGCCACGCTGCAAAAACAAAAGAGCCCAGTGAGCGGATGCGGGGCCCGATGGAAATTAGCTCTCTTTGTCTTCTGATTTATTAAAACAAATTGTGTGTGATTTCTCGAATTCCGCTCACAGTTCCTTAGCTCCGCGAAGCGAGAGGGAAACGGCGAGAGACGAGGCCCACTCTGAGAAGAGCAGAATGGGCTGATATTGAAATCTATTGTGCTCTACGAGGTGCCACACTTTGTTTTATGCTCACGCTCGCTTTCCTGGTGCGCACAGTCGTAGATGTGTCATTATTCTTTATTGGGGAAAGTGCTTACTTGTTGATGCAGGCGTCAGTGCTAAAAAGAGCAGCTGGGCTGCAGTATTTCCTAAAGTGCCTCTGCTTCAGTGACATGCACAAAAACCCATGTCTTCCAGAGTGATTTTTTTTGTCTCCAGCAGTGGCTTTTAACAACTCTACACAAAGAACAACAAACAAACAAACAACAAAAAAGAGAATCTCACAATAAACAGATTTAACTGAAACTCAACAGGAGCAAGTGCACAATCAGTTCACACCATTTCCATTTCTGTTGTATTCAAGTATAAAAACATACTTAAGAAAGTTATTTATTTTTTTTTTACCTCACATTGGCACACATTCATAAACCGCATAAGATCCTGCTATTTTGGGAAAAATACAAAAGACTCCTCATTCACAGGATTGAGCTTGTTGACTGAGTCAGATCAGAAACATCCTTCAAGGCTGTGGATGCAGGTTTGTGCCAGACATCACTGGCTTTAACCTCTGGCATAGTTCTGTTTCTTTTTGTCCACGTCCTTGTCATATCTGTGTTTCTCTTTTCCTTTACTTTCATGCTCGCCAATCAGACGATCACTCAGCTTAGACCCCACCTCTCCTCCATTTCACATCCAATAGGATTCAGATTTGTGCTTCATTATGTGCATGTACAGAACTGGCTTAAAAATGACATGTGATTAAACTGATTTAAAAAATAGAGAACTGAAACTAAAGTAATGAGCCTGTTTGGATAAAAGTAGTGAGTAAAAACTACAGATTTTTGGAAAATGAAATGTAGTGAGTAAAATTAAACAATGTCAGGTGACAAATACTCAAGTACAGATATCTAAAAAATACATGTACTTGATGAATACCACCTCTGGCTTTGATTTACCACTGACGCATCATTACACTGTCTATGTCTTTTTTAGTGATACCCCCACTGCCTACTCATCCTTTCTGTTTTACACTAAAGTGTGTTTCACTTACATTAACTTGGGTTCTGTTCAACAATGGTATTATCAGATATGATTAACGTCATTCAGAGTGATTTGTCGTGGGGTAAATACCTTCTAAAAGACAATGGAAATTGAAAGACAATGGCTACCACAAGGTCACAATGTCTACAACATTCCCTTCAAATCTCAGTGGATTTTGCATGAGCTGGAGTGGTGTTTTTCATCCAGAACTAACCTTTCAGCATCAGTACCTGCCTTTGCCAAAGTTCACATTGCTGAATGCAATCAACTCCACAAAGCAAGGTTCCAACATTCATTGTCAAATCTTCCAAAAACCCTAAACATGTCAAGGAACAGACTGCATTCTTCTGAAAACAAGGATCTCAGTAGGAAAAGTTTTCCACAAAGTGGACACAATATGATGCTAGGAACACAATCGACCGCATTTCCTTTTTCTATGAGCACCAGCTCATTAACAGCCTTCGTGGCCTTCAAGCCTTTGGAGGAACGGTCGCTCGTTTAAGAGTTAACGCCAGTTCCTGAGAGCCCGATAACCACGACCCGGAGAGCTAAGGGGATTTACCTGGACGTGGCTGCCCACTGAGGTTTAATTAAAGTGCACTATCAGTCACAAGAAGGCACAGAGGAGCTGGAGATGAAGGTCAGAGGCGACGAGACTCAGGATCTCTGGTGGAATACATATTTAATGACACGGTTTGTTCTGGCTCGCAGCTTTAAGAAAGCCTTGAGGGGTTTGAGTCAGGTCCAGAGAAGAGAGCTCAGAGGCCGAGAAAAGCCAAAGGTATGGCCACGTAACGGGGAAACAATTCGCCCTCTGTGTGACCTGGAGACCCTCGGCTTGTCCCACGAAACCCAGTGTTGTGTTAAAAGTGTCTGAAACTGAGGAAAGCTTTTTCACTGACAGTTTGAGTTTTTTTTCTAAATTGAAGAGCATTGATACCAAATGTGCCCTTCATTTGCTGCAGGAACTGCTTCCAAACTTCTAGAACTTCAAAGATGTTACACAATTGTTGTGAGGACTTACTACTCAGCTTACAGCACCTTGGATAAGTCAGATAGTGATGTTAGATGATTAGCTCTAGGTCACAAACGCAACTCCTACTCATCCCACACTCATCCCAGGTTCTTGTTTTTGCTCATAAATTTTAAAAAAATAATAAAGATTTTGCATCAAGTGAAGGTCCTTAAAACATTTAATAAGGGTCTTCACACTCTTGCCTTTAACAAAAATGGTTCTTTATGGAACCAAAAGTCACTCAATCTATCTAGCACCTTTAATTCTAAGAGTGTGGGATGAGTAGGAGTTGTGTTTGTGACCTAGAGCTAATCATCTAACATCAGTGTCTGACTTACCCAAGGTGCTCTAAGCTGAGCAGTAAATCCTCACAACAATAGTGTAACATCTTTGTAATTCTAGATGTTTGGAAGCAGTTCCTGCAGCAAAAGCGGGGCAAACAAAGTTTAACAGCTCCACAGACGAATGCTGCTACAGCGCGTATTAAAAGAATAAGAAAACCCCATCTACAAGTCCATGTTTCAAAACTACTGTTGGCTGCTGCATGTCAGAAACTGGGCACCATCTCATTGCTTTAATGAATATGCATTAGAGGACCCGAGGGGCTCAGGGATCGCCATCCAAAGAGCTATCCACAAAATTAAACAATTAGGATGATACAATGCAAGCAGCAATTTGGGAAGAGGGAAGAGGTGCACTTCAAACACTATCTAAAAGCCAGCGCTACTTCACATGTCCTCGGGTAATATTTGTGGTCGGTTTCTCCTTGTCTTTTATTCGTAAAATCTGATGGCAATTACACAGGTCAGTTTATGAGAGGGAAAATAGCAGGACAAAAAATGATTAAAAAAAGAGAAACGAGTGAAAACAATGGTCCTTCTTAATGTGTACCTAAGCTAAGCACAGCCTCATTACCAGAAGTTCTCTGTAAAAGCACTTTGGAGGTTTGAGAGTCTGGCTTAATGGAGAGGAAAGGGTAAGAGGCGATAATTTGCTATTAAATTAACGAATTAACAAGAAACACAGACACACTCCCACTTCATGCACTGCCTCTGTGTTTGGATAACACTGGGATTCTCAGAAACTTAGGCTGAGTGGACACTACGGATGGGGAAGTTTTTTTAAACACATTGAGCCTAACACTGTCTGTTTGGATTCAGGTAATATTTTATTTAAGTTGTGAAATCTGAAGTTGAGGGCGGCACGGTAGCGCAGCAGGTAGGTGTCGCAGTCACACAGCTGCAGGGGCCTGGAGGTTGTGGGTTCGATTCCCGCTCCAGGTGACTGTCTGTGAGGAGTGTGGTGTGTTCTCTCTGTGTCTGCGTGGGTTTCCTCCGGGTGACTGTCTGTGAGGAGTGTGGTGTGTTCTCTCTGTGTCTGCGTGGGTTTCCTCCGGGTGACTGTCTGTGAGGAGTGTGGTGTGTTCTCTCTGTGTCTGTGTGGGTTTCCTTCTGGTGACTGTCTATGAGGAGTGTGTTGTGTTCTCCCTGTGTCTCCGTGGGTTTCCTCCTGGTGACTCTCTGTGAGGAGTGTGGTGTGTTTTCCCTGTGTCTGCGTGGGTTTCCTCCGGGTGCTCCGGTTTCCTCCCATAGTCCAAAAACACACGTTGGTAGGTGGATTGGCGACTCCAGAGTGTCCGTGAATGTGTGTGTGTCTGTGTTGCCCTGTGAAGGACTGGCGCCCCCTCCAGGGTGTATTCCCGCCTTGCGCCCAATGATTCCAGGTAGGCTCTGGACCCACCGCGACCCTGAACTGGATAAGGGTTACAGATAATGAATGAATTAATGAATCTGCAGTTGAATTAACTTCAAAGAGTTTCTGTTTTTCTATTTAAAACATATTTACAACAGTGAGGTTCTGGTCACTCTCAGAACTGGACTGGTTCTTAAAGAACAAAGGCCTTTTCTCAAGTGAACAAATCAAGCCACTACAGATGAAGAGGATTAAAACAAACAGACATTCAGCTTTCAGCCTGGAGAGGGTGAAGTATTTTCAGGTACACAACTGGACTTTTGGACCACTTTAAATTGGACCTTTGAGGGGACATTTACACTGTCTGGACCTTCATAGAACAACAGTGTAAAAGTACTGAAAAGCACTGAAACCAGCTCTGAATTCATCAATAAATCATCAATAATTTAAAACAGAAACCTACTCATTTCTCAGTAGGGCTTTATCTGTTTTATAGTTCTCATATCTTTATAAAAGCTTCTAAAATGTTTAACTCATCCATGCCCATGTGTTTGTAAGAGACCCTGGGGTGATAAAAATAATAATAAAAAAAAGATAGAGAACATCCTTTTGAAATGAAAATTAGATTTTTATTTATTTTAATGATGCAGTGTTTGCAACATTGTCCATTTGCGTGTACTGAGAATCTGTTTGGGGTATTATCTGTTCAGACTGATGGATGGATATAGTTATATATGGATATAGTTCCCATTTTAAAGAAAAATGCCTGATCAAAAAAATGTCAGCAGCCGAATAGAAAAATCTCACTCGGGCCGAAAGTCAGGTTTGAGTCATTGTCACCTGCTGCGTGAACGCAGTCTATACACGACTTTCACTGTGTCAGAACTGGACATTAATTAATCTCTGGCAACCTGCTGACACTGTGCTTTGACGATGGCAGACAGGGTTTACACACTGCACAATATGTTACTCATTCTGTGACTCAGTACGAAGAAAATACCTAGCTTCACGGGAACAGAGGAAGGATCGATCACCTGTTAATGTAGAGACTGAGAAACGTCCTGCTATAGTTCCTTCTAAGCATCCTATAGTGTCTTCATCATAGATTCCATGTAGGGGGTCTCCACATAGAGCTTGTCTGAACTCAGCACAGAGAATAACATCACAAGCTGATGTGAATATTCACTCAGGGACTCTAATCTCCAACTGGCTCTGTCAATATTCACAGATTACTTTTCCAATAGCATCTTCCCCAAGATTGTCTTATTGCTCCAGGGTTTTCTGAAGCTCTCATTGGCTGCGGTGCATCAACATACCTACTCCGTAGCTCCGGACATGGCACTGATGTGGTTTTTAACATATGACAGGGTCTCTCTGACAGCACAAATTGAGAAATCCTCATCTCTGATTGGTTATACACAAGAGGAATGGGGTCACAGGTTCCAACATCTATGACTGGAAATCAGGTTCAGAAATCCTGTGCTGTGTGCCTCCCATCCACACGAAAATGACATAGTAGGTCATTGACTGAAAACAGAGCTTTAATAAATGCTCTCCAAGGTGGAGATCTGTGAAGGTGCCGTGGTCTCTGTTCTCATGTGGACGAGGAAAACTGATCGTTTCTGACACACTGACATCACACAGTGTATCTGTCTCTGTCTGAAACTCACACAGCTCCTCACTCCATCTACAGTGAACTACATCAGTCACAAACTACACTGTACACACACAGCTCCTCACTCCCTCTACAGTGAACTACATCAGTCACAAACTACACTGTACACACACAGCTCCTCACTCCCTCTACAGTGAACTACATCAGTCACAAACTACACTGTACACACACAGCTCCTCGCTCCCTCTACAGTGAACTACATCAGTCACAAACTGCACTGTACACACACAGCTCCTCTCTCCCTCTACAGTGAACTACATCAGTCACAAACTACACTGTACACACACAGCTCCTCGCTCCCTCTACAGTGAACTACATCAGTCACAAACTACACTGTACACACACAGCTCCTCTCTCCCTCTACAGTGAACTACATCAGTCACAAACTACACTGTACACACACAGCTCCTCACTCCCTCTACAGTGAACTACATCAGTCACAAACTACACTGTACACACACAGCTCCTCACTCCCTCTACAGTGAACTACATCAGTCACAAACTACACTGTACACACACAGCTCCTCACTCCCTCTACAGTGAACTACGTCAGTCACAAACTACACTGTACACACACAGCTCCTCGCTCCCTCTACAGTGAACTACATCAGTCACAAACTACACTGTACACACACAGCTCCTCTCTCCCTCTACAGTGAACTACATCAGTCACAAACTACACTGTACACACACAGCTCCTCGCTCCCTCTACAGCGAACTACATCAGTCACAAACTACACTGTACACACACAGCTCCTCACTCCCTCTACAGCGAACTACATCAGTCACAAACTACACTGTACACACACAGCTCCTCACTCCCTCTACAGCGAACTACATCAGTCATAAACTACACTGTACACACACAGCTCCTCTCTCCCTCTACAGTGAACTACATCAGTCATAAACTACACTGTACACACACAGCTCCTCTCTCCCTCTACAGTGAACTACATCAGTCACAAACTACACTGTACACACACAGCTCCTCACTCCCTCTACAGTGAACTACATCAGTCACAAACTACACTGTACACACACAGCTCCTCTCTCCCTCTACAGTGAACTACATCAGTCACAAACTACACTGTACACACACAGCTCCTCGCTCCCTCTACAGTGAACTACATCAGTCATAAACTACACTGTACACACACAGCTCCTCGCTCCCTCTACAGTGAACTACATCAGTGATAAACTACACTGTACACACACAGCTCCTCGCTCCCTCTACAGTGAACTACATCAGTCACAAACTACACTGTACACACACAGCTCCTCGCTCCCTCTACAGTGAACTACATCAGTCATAAACTACACTGTACACACACAGCTCCTCGCTCCCTCTACAGTGAACTACATCAGTCATAAACTACACTGTACACACACAGCTCCTCGCTCCCTCTACAGTGAACTACATCAGTCATAAACTACACTGTACACACACAGCTCCTCGCTCCCTCTACAGTGAACTACATCAGTCACAAACTACACTGTACACACACAGACAGCGCTAGAGCTCATATTCACACAGATGAATAAATATAAATGGTGTGTGTTAGAGATATATACTGCACTGTTAACATCTAGATTCAGTCGTTTCAGAACGTGTGCAGTGCACTACAGAGGGAGGCTTCTCTCAGGCTTCATGGTGTTTTGAGGTCACTCTTGAAGTGGTACTATGGCCCCCTACTGGACTGGCGTCAGAATGCAGCAATATTTGTATTTGTCTGAGTGGAGATATTTTCAAAATAGGAGAGGAAAATCACAGTTTTTATTTTAGTTATTTGTGTGCACGGGGCCTCAATCACTCCTCAAATATGAGATACTAGTTTTCTGGCGTGTACCTGAGAGATCTCTCCCGACGCCCAACGCCAGACCATTTTTGATCCACAGGACGACACCGTGGTACCCAGGAATGGCACACGGCAGGGTCACAGGCTGACCAGCCACCACAACCAGGTCCTGGGGCTGCTGGGAAAACACGGCAAGTGCCCCTGTAATAGAGAGAGAGAGAGAGAGAGAGAGAGAGAGAGAGAGAGAGTCAGCCAAGCATTTGTACGTCTGACAGTTTGCCTTGAATCACCTAGTGTCAGTTTAAGCGAAGTCTAACATTATCATCGCTCCATCAAACACTCCCCACTGAAAGAAGCCTTCTAATGCATTAAAATTAATATCTCATGTTAATAGCATGTTAGGTTTCCTCTTGCCTGTCTGTCAACACCATGTAACACACACACACACACACACACACACACACACACTCACAAAGTGCTGCTCACTCAGTGGATTATATTAGTCTTGAATGTTGGAGATGATATCTTTTGGCATTTGGGTTCCTTAAGAGGTGTGTCAGCAATACACACACACACACACACACACACACACACACACAGAGAGAGAGAGAGAGAGAGAGAGAGAGAGAGAGAGAGAGAGAGAGAGATGAAGCAGGTTTAAACACTGGAGAGTTTATCTTCTTGGCTACAGTTTAACTCTTCATTCCCGTCTCTGTGCTTCGCGTGTTTAGTCCTGTTTTCCCACTCTGTCTCAGAGCCACGCCCTCCACCTGTGAGCCCTGAGTGTTCACAGGTGCCACCTGACTGTGTCTCTGTAGCCTACAGCTGTCCCTGTGTCCTCAAGTGTTTGTGGTTCATTGTGACATTGTGAGAAGGTTTTCTGTGTCGTGTTCAGTAATTGGTTTGTTTATTAAAGATCTATCTCAGCATCTCCTTTCCTCTCATCGAGACAAGGTTTTGGTTCATGAATAGTTTTCATTTTAGGCTTCGGTTTAAAGTTACAGTCAGCATTGTGTTCAGATTTATGTTGGGGCTGAGTTTAAAGTTAGATGAGGTAGTATTTTAATCTTAAAATTACAAGTTCAAAATCATCGTGATGCTCCACTGAGCTGTAACAGAGAGAAGTGATCCTCTGCTGTTGCTACTCCATGCTCAGCACTGCAGAAACTGCACTATGTACATGTGTAGGAAGGTACCACCAGGATTCAGGGAGAGCGTCTCAGGCCTGGACAGTGGTTTGTCCTTTATCTGATCAAAGGCTCAAATCAGATCAAACCTTAGAGATCAGGAAGCTTCTTCAGGACAATATCCCAAACGTTTCTGTGAAATTATCACTGATCTGAAATAAACAGAGGTGACGCTGGCTCCGTCTGTTCCCAGAAGCACTCTCCATTCGTGTCGAACCTCCAGCGCAGTCTGGCTTTGTTTACATAGCCGCCTGCGGTGCGAGAGTTTGCCACAATACAGTAGAATGAATGTCTTTCATTTCACGCCACAACTAGCTTTTATTGCAGTGTCGCCGACTCTCTCTCTCACGGATAAATAAAGAAACAGAGCGCTCGGTGCACTGTCAGTCCCATGTGGAGCTGGATGGAGAAACGCTTGCTTGGAGAGGAATCTAATGGAGCGCTTTAATGGCAGCGGCGGCAGAGCAGTCAGCTGTCTCTTATGTGGCACTGTCCAGGTCTGGACCTTTTCTGCTCTGCGTTTTTGTGAGCATTCACAGTAAAAGATGTCTTTACCGCGCCGTGGAAGAGTCGGGAGGATTGTAGTCATATATCGTCGCTATCACATTGCAGCCTTTCTGCATTTGATTTATTTATTTATTTTGGAAACTAACAGCTTCCTTTTCCAGCGCAAGGGAATGCTACCCAATGGACCAATAGAAACAGCCCTCGATGCATTTGATATTATTTTTACATTAACTTATGATGGATGTTATTGAGGACAGTAGTCGAAGGCAGCGACCGGTATCACCACCTGCCCCCGTC
Organism: Hoplias malabaricus; assembly: GCF_029633855.1. Lineage (NCBI taxonomy): Eukaryota > Metazoa > Chordata > Actinopteri > Characiformes > Erythrinidae > Hoplias > Hoplias malabaricus. The sequence continues at coordinate 41,687,144 of NC_089810.1, forward strand.
TTTGTGTAAAATACTGGCAGCAGAGTTCCAAAGCATTTACCGTATTTTTACAGGAACACCACTGTATTTGAAATTTACAGCGTATTACTGTAATTGAATAATACAGTATTTTACTGTAAATACTGTGATTCTCAGTAAAACACTGGCAGCAGAGTTCCCATCCATTTACCGAATTTTTACAGGAACACTACTGTATTTCAAATTTACAGTGTATTACTGTAATTGAATAATACAATAATTTACTGTAAATCCTGTGATTTACAATAAAATATGGAAGCAGACTTGCTGTAAATGTACAGCAATGTTTTACAGCGTAGTTATTGATGAACCACAGTTGATCCCTGATGTTTGTTCCTATCCTTCAGTGCTTTAAAGCTCTATGCCCCATGTCTCTTTTCCTTTGGCGTCTGTCTTTGTGGTTGTGTTGGTTTGTGTTTCTCAGAATTCCATGCTTCAGTCTTATCATGGTTTAACTCCATTCAGATTCACTCTGGAAGGAACCCCACGCTACAGCAATCAGCAGCAAGAGCTGTGGGAAATGAGAAAATACCGTCACTGTTCAATGAAAAGCTTCCATTTAAAGTTATTTAAGGTTTTTTCTTTCTTCTTTAAACTTACTAAGAGAAACCAAGTTGTTATTTTACAATCACCATGTGATGTCCCGTCCACTGGTGGCGCTGTTTAACTGAGCTCAGTCTCCCTTACTCCCCTCCCCCGAGTTTAGTTTAGCTCTGTTGGACAAAGCAGACCCTGCTTAAGGTGAAGGGAGGTTCTTCAAACTGGGCACTACTCACAGCGAATGTGTATATAGGGCAAACTATATTTAGTACACATTGTACACACGTACCAGACCAGGCCACAGTGAGAGTCCTAACACTGCATTAACCTACATCTGTGACACGATTACAGTGGTAATTCACTGTGGATAAGAGCATTTGCCCAGTGCCATAAACGCAGACGAACTGAAGCTGCAGTCACGCAGATGTTTAATGGGTGGTGATGGATGTGGTGCACAATGTTAGTTCCGGAAATGTTTTCATGTGTTTAAACATACGTCAATACGTCCATCTGTTGCTCTGCATACTTGGTCACCCCCCTTCCCCCCTGCTCTTCAGCGCTCAGGACCCCCACAGAGCAGGTGTGATGTGGTGGTGGATCATTGTCAGCGGTGCAGTGACACTGACGTGGTGGTGGTGTGTTAGTGTGTGTTGTGCTGGTGTAGAGTGGATCAGACACAGCAGTGCTGCTGGAGTTTTTAAACCCCTCACTGTCTGGACCGAGAACAGTCCACCGACCAAAAACATCCAGCCGACAGCGTCCTGTGTCACTGATGAAGGACTAGAGGACGAGCGACACACACTGTGCAGCGACAGATGAGCTACTGTCTCTGACTCTACATCTACAAGGTGGACCAACGAGGGAGGAGTGTCTCACAGAGTGGACAGAGAGTGGGTTTAAAACTCCTGTGTGGTAAGTGGGGTGAGGGAAAGGACAGTGAGTGTTCCTAATGCAGCCATTGTTCAGTGTAGAGCCGTTACCTTCACAAAGAGCCTGTTTAAGACCATGGTAGAACAGCACAGATCAGTGTATTGTCTTTAAGATCGTATCTATACCCGACTGGAGCTGGAGGAAAACAGAGACATATGGGAAAATGACAGATAAACAAAAGCACCTCTGTAAATGCGGAGGGAGAGGAGGCGTCATTGATCACAGGGAGGCGGCGGCTTGCCTCTAATGGCTGTGGAAGTTTTGTATTAGCGGAGGCATCGGTCCTACTCCTATCCTGCTCCGAGTGAGACATGATGCATGGCTTGTTAAGAGGTAAACACACGTCTGTGGATTGATTTATACAAATTCTCCCCGGCGGATGGCGTCCCCATTATTAAATCAAGGCGCAGAGAGGGGAAAAATGTGTGTTTGTTTGTGCGTGTGTGTGTGTGTGTGTGTGTGTGTGTACAGAATCCGTAGGCATATATTGGGCACTTCATCTTTAAAGCCTGGGAGGCTTCGTCTGCGAGGGGCTGCGTTTATTTATTTGTTTTTTAATCTCTCTCTTTGTGTGTGTATATGCCTCTGTGTGTGTGTTTGTGCGTGTATTCAGAGATTTATGGGGACTTGTCCTCATTATCCCTCAGAGCCGCAGCAATAAATTAGCTGTAACAGACCAGAAGAAAGCAGCGACTAATTTTAGAGACTAATCTTTTGTCCTAGATCCTCTTTATTTCAATGGAAGGACACTGAAATACCCCACAAAGTGAGTAATACAGACGTGCATGCTTGTGTTTATTTAGTGTTAATTTCCGAGTGTCCCCCAAAATGATGGAAAGCAATCAGAGCCGAGGGAAGAAGGCCTTGTTTACAAAAGCATTTACCTTCAGTCATGAAGAAGACAACTGAAGAAAGGTCTTAGAAAGATAGGAATACACACTTGTCTGTATGTTTTCAGACCTGATGGGGTAATGCTGCTCGACAACAGAACACAGCTACAGACATACTGACGTACCACATATCTGATCATGTATTTGTCACCTTGTGGGGACCTCAGTGATACATGCCAGACGTAGATATAAATACATACGTATGTGTGATTTAAAGTCTTGTAAATGGGGAAACTGACAGGAACACAGCCCTATCCTTTCTTGTCTTGTCTCTGTAATCACTAGCATTGTCATTCCTTCTGACCTGTGCACTGGTTGAATTAATGCCTACAGTATGTGTGTGTGTGTGTGTGTGTGTGTGTGTGTGTGTGTGTGTGTGTGTGTGTGTGAAACCCATCCCTCGTCTGGTAACCAGTACAAATGAGCTGGATTAGGACGCTTTTTGTTTTTTTTTCTTCTGTGGGTTGCCAGCACCTCGCCTCCCTGAACATCAGGACATCAGCCCTGTGCTAATTATTACTGTACACCATCCCATTATTATTCTGATTACTCCTAACGACTAATTAGATTTTTCTTGGCCTTTTTTCATTTTTTTTTTTTTTAAATCAAGAAGTAAATAAAGAAATAACAGCGAGAACCGGAGCAGCACTGAGTATGAATATCAATCAGCTCCCCCCACGAACTCGGAATAAACAGAGAACTTTCTTTTGAGACGCAGAGGCCTTTCTTTATTCAGCGCGGGGAAGGAAGCATTTCTTTCCATTTTAAGAATCGCTGCTGCTGGATGAGACAGATGCAGAGCACATCCTCAGCTCAGGCCTCTGAGAGGAAGCAGCAGCAGAGGGATCCAGAGCGGGAATAGAGCCGCCAGCGGCAATGCTCCCGTCCAAGCCCTTTCTGGAGGAACCAGGCTGCTTTTACTGCCAGAAGATAATTTAAAACCAGTTTTGGTTTTCTTTTATTTAGTGCCACTGCTCGATTACAAAATAAATAAATAAATAAATAAATAAATAAATGAATGATCACAGAATGTGCTGCTGTTAATCATGATTAATCACATCGTCCCTGAAGCTTATCACAATGGATAATTAAATGTAACATAAATGAAAAAAATGTAAAATCAGCTTAATCGTATTATATTTATATTAGTAGAGTAACAATTAAAATGTACTGTTAAATTAAAATGCTGCTACTTCATTGTGTCTTTGAGAGGGAAATAAATGTGTAGTGTGTGGTGTTCATTACAAACTGGGGAGAGGAAGCTGTTCTGTTTTGTAATTTATTATAATCTCGCAGTGCAGTGTTGATCATTTTTGAATTGGAATTGGAACAAACACACACACACAGATACACATTCACTCACACACTCACACATTCACTCACACACTCGCAACTACGGATACTTTTGAGTCGCCAATCCACCTACCAACATGTGTTTTTGAACTGTGGAAGGAAACGGGACCACCTGGAGGAAACCCACACAGACACAGAGAGAACACACCACACTCCTCACAGACAGTCACCCGGAGGAAACCCACGCAGACACAGGGAGAACACACCACACTCCTCACAGACAGTCACCCGGAGGAAACCCACACAGACACAGGGAGAACACACCATACTCCTCACAGACAGTCACCCGGAGGAAACCCACGCAGACACAGGGAGAACACATCAACTCCTCACAGACAGTCACCCGGAGTAAACCCACGCAGACACAGGGAGAACACACCACACTCCTCACAGACAGTCACCCGGAGGAAACCCACGCAGACACACGGAGAACACACCACACTCCTCACAGACAGTCACCCGGAGGAAACCCACGCAGACACAGGGAGAACACACCAACTCCTCACAGACAGTCACCCGGAGGAAACCCACGCAGACACAGGGAGAACACACCAACTCCTCACAGACAGTCACCCGGAGGAAACCCACGCAGACACAGGGAGAACACACCACACTCCTCACAGACAGTCACCCGGAGGAAACCCACGCAGACACAGAGAGAACACACCACACTCCTCACAGACAGTCACCCGGAGGAAACCCACGCAGACACAGAGAGAACACACCACACTCCTCACAGACAGTCACCCGGAGGAAACCCACGCAGACACAGAGAGAACACACCACACTCCTCACAGACAGTCACCCGGAGGAAACCCACACAGACACAGAGAGAACACACCACACTCCTTACAGACAGTCACCCGGAGGAAACCCACACAGACACAGAGAGAACACACCACACTCCTCACAGACAGTCACCCGGAGGAGACCCACACAGACACAGAGAGAACACACCACACTCCTCACAGACAGTCACCCGGAGGAAACCCACACAGACACAGAGAGAACACACCACACTCCTCACAGACAGTCACCCGGAGGAAACCCACACAGACACAGAGAGAACACACCACACTCCTCACAGACAGTCACCCGGAGGAAACCCACGCAGACACAGAGAGAACACACCACACTCCTCACAGACAGTCACCCGGAGCAGGAATCAAAAACACAACCTCCAGGCCCCTGGAGCTGTGTGACTGCGACACTACCTGCTGCACCACCGTGCCGCCCTGGTAGAAAGTTGCAATAAATAAATAAATGTGTTAACCGGGTTAATTTTGATATACATACTTTTATTAATGGTGTTATATATTTATTAATTTATTATTATTAAAATCACGACACAGAGGAGTTTGAACCCGGTTTTGTTTACAACTAATTAAATATTTAAATAAATAAATTGCATTGTTTATGTATTTTACCCTGTTTATTTAAACTTTGATAATAATAATTGTTATTATTTTTATTATTTATTCATCATTTTTTATTTAATGCATTAAAAACACCCACAGAGCGGTTTGAACAAGATTTCATTTTGAAAGACCTCCTGCCATTGCTACACATATTTATGGCCGGAGTTCGACTGTCACACAGCTGCAGAGTCCCCGGGGCCTTGGGCTCATGCCTGGCACTGGGCATCTGGTGTTATGACGGTACTACATTAGAAATGAAAATCTAAAAACAGTGACGATGTGAAATAAAGAGTCTCCAGCAGGAGGAGGAGGACAGTGGCTTTGCTCAGGACTAAACGTCCGTCCCAGAGCGCCTTACATTCTGCCCATGCCACCTGGCATGTCCACTTGCCCAGATAAATGCAAAGTCTGGTTCATTCGCTGGAAACATTTCAAGCAGCAGAATGCATATGTAGGTCACTGTGGGGACTCGGGCTGGGGGGAGGTGAGGTGGAGGGTGGGAGATTGTGGGGCATCTCTCTCTCTCTCTCTCTCTCTCTCTCTCTCTCTCTCTCTCCTTTCAAGCCATCGTCGCATCTGCCAGTGTTCTGCTCTGCTGGCCCGGCCAGCCCTGGCCCAAGCCCTTCCTCCCCCACCCCCTCCTTTTCCTCCCTCATGCTGTGAGAGCCCCAGCTGTGTGGTCAGTGGAGCGTGGAAGTTGACTGAGTGGAGAAGTGTGGATTCCTGAACTTGGCTTCACGACTCAGGGAGAGAATAACCCTCAGAAGGCTAGACTTTATTATTGTTTTGTTTTGATACTTCAACCTAAGAATAATAATGATAATAATAATAATAATAATACACTAATATAAAACATACAAGGAATGGAAAATTTACATTGATCCAATATTTGGATGTGGAATCTTTATATCCCAGAACTTATTAAGGAACCTTACATAATATGTTTACCTTAATATTACAGCTTCAGTATCATTGTTATGCCCCACTGTGCTGTAACAGGGAGATTAGATCCTCTGTCATTGCTACTTCAGGTTTAGCACTGCAGAAACTGCACTGTGTAACTTTCTGAGGAGTTTCTGAGGAGGTCTGGTGGGCTGGCTCCTCCCAAGACACAATCTAATAAGCAGCAGTAATACATAGCAGACCAAGAAGCCTGCTGCTGTTGCCTGTGTCTGGTGTCCTGCTGTGGCTTCTGCTGGCTGTCCCTGATGTCGACTGAGGGAGTGTGTTCTGACACCTTTGCTGGCTGCAGCTGTTGATTTGGCTGAGGACTGTGCCCCTGTGCCGGTCCTCTGTGGTGGGAGAACAAACTCAGTATCCACTGACTGTGGCTAGAGACCTACTACTTTTCCAGCTGCTGGCCCCAAAATCTGCTACTCAGCAGCTGCTTTACAATGACTGTCGACTTTGGGCCCCATTGTAGCCCTGCCTCTGTTCATCTTTGGGAGTTTTTCTGTGTCCTAATAATGTCACACTTCAGGATCTTGAAAATTTATTATTATTATTATTATTATTATTATACTGGAAAACATACAAATACCATTCACTTTGCAATGATCACATTTTCCAAACTTGCTCAAGTGTGTAAGTGACCCTGCATGAAGGTTTGCAGGTGTGCAGATGTGTACTTGAAGCTCGTCACTGGAGCAGAGGTTCCCAGACATTTGCATAAGACTGTAATCTGTAGAATGAGATACAACAAATAAGACACAGGTGACAACTAAGGCTTCTGTTTAAAACAATGCAGGACTATTCCCGGAGCTGAGGGATCAGCGCTAATGCCTGCACGAGTCTGGAATTAAGAAGCTGAGATCAGAGAGTTGTCAAGTGTGCAGAACAGTGTGTGTGTGTGTGTGTGTGTGTGTGTGTGTGTGTGTGTGTGACTCAGGTTCTGGCTCTGTGACAAACGCAAATCCTTCTTATTAACGCCTTATTAACTGTGATAATCAGGGCAAGAGTGAAGAAAAAATATCTGTAAAGACAGAGCAGATTAAAAAAGACGTCTAGACGTACTGTACTTGTCTGGCAAGCCGCAAGTTGAAATGGGCAATCTGACAGTTCGAGCAGGTGTGTGCGTGCATGTGTGTGTGTACCTATTGGTATTCATGGTGTGTTCCCCCACTGCAGACCTGTCAATGGTGTCTGTTACTACAGAGAGCCTGGAGGGCTTCTCTCCTCCCTCAGTACTGTAGATTCACACAAAGACAGCTAATTAAGGAATTACCTCAGTGGTCCTACCTCATCGTCTCTGCCCTTTGCTCCCAGAAACAATGGAAGCCTCTGTAGGAATAAAAATATCCGCAGCTTTGTCTGGAAAAATAAGTGAACGTGTAACGGAAGGCCGACTGACACCAGCGTATTTCCCAGCAGCTACGTCATGTCCCCATACACTTACAAATACAAACACAGGCATTTCAGAGTTGTTCCTCAAAACATGTGAAGGTCAGTGTAACATCTAAATAAACCCAGGGAGTCCAGAATCAACCCGGGGCCTGTCTCATGAAGCAGGACTCCTTAATTAGCCTCTGAACCTTCATCCAAACTCTGGTTATTCTGTTTTAAAGAGTGGGGAGCGTTTACCAGGCCACACAGTTGGGGACACACTCACAGAAACGACATTTTATAAAATTCTGAGGTTTCTTCACCATGTGTTTGTATGATGGAAAAAGCTCGGGTGTTTGTACACAGACATGGCTCGGTAAAAAGGGAACAAGCTAAAGGTCTCAGCCCAAAATGAGACACAGAAAACCACATCTGGAGGCATTTGGACAGCGGAGAGTTTTCGAATGTTGAAAAGCATGAACTGAGATGAGAATGTTGTCCTGCTCCTTCTCCTTATGTGGGTAACACTGATTTATTTTTGCTGTAGGTGGAACTGACTCTACATTCAAGACATTCGGAAAGCAAACACAGAGCAAAAGTGGAGCTTGTGGGGTATTGACCAAAAGCAGGCCACATAATTTAAAAACAGAACTGTGCTCAGTTTTGGAAAAAAGGAGTATAATACATAATCAAGTCTGGCTAAAGAATGAATGGAAGTCTTTGTTCCTGGGGATCCAGTACAGGAATATGTAAAAACCAACCATTCTATTTAAAATATATGAATAATTCTAAACAGAATTAGCTGTGGCCTGCTGGTCTCTGGGAACCTTCTTTACTCTGAACTTTCTGGAACTGCTGTAGCCTCTTTTGAACAGACTCTGAAGCCCTTCTCTGGCTAAAAGAGCGCATGAGTGAAGATCAGTGCCACTTGGACACTAGCCTGTCCACTGTCAGCAGGGCCAATGTGTGTCCAAGTGTAGGGCTGCATGCATTAGTGTGATTCAGTTGTGAAGATGCGTGCTTTGGCTTGAGGAAGACGAAGACTGACACTTGGCCAGTCCCTCGAGCTCCTCTCCAGCTCAAACCAAAAAGAGATCTCTGTCGGGAAGAGTCACTTTGAAAAAACAACATAATTTAGTCAGCGAGAGCATTAATATGGATCGGAAGATGTCTACGCAAATCAAAAGGAATTGTCCTCAAAACCTGACTTATTTCACCATTCCGTAAACATTTAGTGTGAAAACCCTTCGCTTGAAAGGCGTCGGCATCAACTTTAAACGAGAAATCTCAGGTTTATGATAGTGATACTTCTGACACTGCTGTGTGTTCATTAGCATCGCTGTGTTGTTACCTGTTTATCATCATTAGAGACAGGCAACGTGTGCAAACAAGCTGTTCTTTTCTTTTCTTCTCTTTTCTTTTCATTTCCTCAGGCAGGTGAGTTGATAAAGTCTCACTCTAACACAGGACCTGTGCATGAATGACCAATAACCAGCTTGGGGTCAAAAAAGCTTTGGTAAAGTGATGCAATAAGTTGAAATGGTTTTTTGTGTGTTTTAGTAAACACCGCAGTGGCATTTCCGTGTCTCGAAACACACATCTACTGACCATTTTGCTCCAGAATATTATTCCAAAGCCTCATTCCACAGAAGAGTTCCACAATGTGATATATGTGACAGGGCCAATGCTTAGACTGCTGCAACACTCGGAAGCACATTACAGTAATTAATAAGATGGTGTCATTAGTAGAAAGACTAAAGACCAGCTGAATATGTTCTGCATGTTACTAAAGTAAGACAAACTAAATAACACTGGGTAAGACTTGTTTTCTTTACTCCAGGGCTCCCCCTACAGTTACAGAGTGTAATTTTCTTTTACAGCAAGCAGAAGGAGAGGACAGGGCTGGGGTGGTTTCCTACCCCTGTCTAATAGTTGCATAGTGCAGCTTCCGGCTCTATTCTCTCTATAATAGCTCAGTGGGGCATCACGATGATTCTGAAGCTGTAATTTTAAGGTAAAAATACTGTAAATCTCTTTCAGATAAATTCTAATATGAGAGAAAATGTTGCCTGGGTCAGTATCCACATTAACTACTTCACTTGCATATGTCATTCACACTGTGTGAACATTCCACAATGAATGGACCAATAGAAATGCTCCAAAATTACTAATACATATAAAATAATATTTTAATATTCAGTATTATATATAAAGAATAAAATGTTTCCTTTTATTTCCATTGAATGTTATGTATAATGATAATTTCATAACATTATTGTTGTTAATTATTTTACAGTCACTATGTGAGCTCCCATCCATTGGAGGCGCTGTTTTGCTAAATCCATGCAACCTCTCTTTGTCATTCAGAGGCACATCAGCGATTTGAAACTACACCTGAGCTACTCCGAAGTCTGTTGTGGTTGCTCAACAGCTCGGTAAATATGCCATAACTTCAAACAAATATGTCCGACATCAAAGGGCCACTCAAATCCGTGGCTTTAACTCATCCCCTGTTTTCTGTGGTAATCCTCCGAAGCCTAACCAGTCATGTGTTGTACTTTTCATATAGAATCAATGCAACAACAGCATTTGGAGATGATTTCTGCATGACTTCCACTGAAGAGTGCTTTAAAAAGGATGAAATGGCTTCATTCATCCTCTGCATGAGGGAGTCGATAAGCAGTGGTGCGCTAAGTCGGCTATTGTGTGGATGGCCAGGGCACTTTGTACCTGCATCAGGACCTGAGCTCTTATTGAAGGGTGATGGTCCTTTCTTAGAGATCTCTAAAAATATCCACTGCTCAAGTGCTCTGATGGAGGGAACAACTTAGTCCTACTTAGCGGCCTGTGTTCCTTCCGCGGTAATGGACGGTACAGAAAGTACGTTGTGAAATAGTCTGTTTCTAACAGCTGATGATATTGAACTGATTTCCCATACTAACGCAGCACTATCTGTGTGTTACGTCTGTGGATGGGGCGACCTCTTTGGTGGAGATATGGGATGAGGAAATGTATTTTGTATAGTGGGAATCTCTTGATGTGGTGATATCAAACACATTCACAGAGGAAATAAAATGTCTTCTGAATATGGTCTTTTCAGCCGCGTGATTCTGACAGTGTATGAAATCCAGAAGTTGTGCAGGAAGTGAAGAACAGAATGGAGGCTTCAAATGGTCCAGTTGTGTTCCCTAAAGGTTCATTACATTCTCTTCTCCAGAAGGAGAGAGGGATCTCTGTAATCTTTCATTATACAACTGTGGAGAATAAAATAACACAATAAAAGTCCTGGAGATGAAACGAGGCGAATGACACCAACACGACTTTAACATCCGCAGTTAATAAAGAGGAAGGTACAGTTCTGTCCCCTAATTAAAGGTACATAAATGTACCCTTGAAGGCACCAGCACTGACACTTACTCTGACAGTGTACTGAGATGAATTTCACTTTTAATAAACAAATCCTATGTAGTAAAGCTTAAAAATATTAAAATATATTTGAGTTCTGCTTCAGAAAGTCGGGCCAGTGAGTTTGACTTGTATTAAATCTACTTACACTGATTTACTCACATTTACATGAAGCTAAACTCACACGTATTCATTTTAAGAGCATGGCATTTATATATTTATATATAATATTGACCATGTTTCATCCAGGTTAAGAAGTTGGTTCAGATCTGAGTGAATGAAAGTCGTGTGTGTGTGAGGAACCCGAGGCAGCCACTTTGGATCTGCAGTCGCCTCGCTCAGAGGTAATTTGTTTACTGTTCCGCGATGCCATTTTTGTCTGGTGCTCGCCGATGCCTCCTCCTTGCTCACGGCGCGTGAATCAGAACGGAAATTAATATCGCAGCCACTCGAGCTTGCTAATCAGTTCTTCCACAGGACTGCCACTGGAACAGTCGCTAACCTAATCAGCCAATAATATTAGACTCCCCCAGTCCATTTCCTCCGTTTGGAGCAGGTTTCTGGTCTCTTAAGTGTGGAGAGGGCCACCAGGGAAAGCGCTGGTTAATCTCTCACTTGCGGCCTAGCATCGTCTCTGCATTCCTGATGGGGGACAGCATCAAGGCTAGACCCTCCCTCCCTTGGTTCCCCTCCTTTACAGAGAAGCTGCTCATTTAGCAAACCAGTGGAGATAGCTGTCCGCTAATCGCCCTCCTGCGTCTGGCCAGTGGGGAAGGGGTCTAATAGGATGTTATGCTAAATAGAGGAATCAAAAAGGCAAATTTCTTCTTTACTGTGTTAGCTGTTTGTGTAAAGACCCAGGGACAGAGAGGATGGCAGTGCTGTCCAGTCCATTAGGCAGATTTGTGCCTTTCCTTCATTGACTTCTCTGTACTACAGACCTCAGGGTGTCAGTCTACACTTCTTAAGTCTGATCTAACTTGCACAAGCCCCCAGCATTGAAGCTGTTGAGCTGTGAATTTTTCTTGGCATGAGTTGGACTGGCTTTTGTGATGCGGAACTGACCGTCCAACAACAGCATCGGACCTCGCTACAGTTCCCATGTCTGTATGCCATCAAATCCTCACAGGAATGTCTTGTCTTCTAACCCAAACCCATCCCAAAAGAGTAGAGGTTGTTACTGCACCTAACATGCCAAAATATCTTGTATTTTTGGCCCATACCCCACCTTTCACTTTAATCCCCCAGGATACTTGATATAAACACCCGAGTTCTTACAAAACCCTAGAGACACAAGAACCTCACAATCTACAAGTATCCTGCCCTCATCTGGAGTTAAAACAATGCCTTTGTGGATGTTACAAGAGAGATCATAAATGGAGTAGCTGTGAATCTACTGCAAATCTCCCCTCGCATTTCAACAAGTCGCCACTGTGCTGACCTGAGTAGGCCACGCCATGCTGACGTCCTAGAGGACATCATAAATGACCAAGTCCTTGTGGGCCTCGGCTAATCCACACCCTGGGGGCCAAGGTAAACACAAATGCGAGTGATATGGATTACTCTATCAGAGCCTAATTGAATTTTACCTATTGGGTCTGGGCTGATGGCTGGATCAATCAGAGCTCTGGCTGCGGACTCTAGATGTCCAGTTTATCCAAGCCTCGGCCTCCCCAGCATGGATAATTCCCTTCAGAAAGCTTAAACTGCCAAGTGTAAATAGACCTTTTAAAGCAGAATCAAGTGATTTGAAGCGTCTCAGTCATTTGAACTAAACATTTCTTGTGAAATTAAGGGTATCAGCATGTCACCTTCTTTGCTGCAGTAACAGGGTTGGGACTAAGGGGTTATTCCACTCTTACCTGAGACTTGGCATTAGGCATGGTGACCTTAAGCTTATCACTGAAGATTATGAAGATTGTGATAGTCAAATCCATGCTCTCATTAGAAGCAAAATCAATATCCCTCTGGAAACACAGAAATCTCACAATGTGCTGCCTGAACCTTGTCCCATGGAGCTGGGTGAAGGAAGGCGAGGTGATTGACGGGTCTTATTTACAGGGGACTTTTCCCTGCTGGAGCCGGAGTCAAACCCCTGGCCTTCAGCGTCAAGATCCCATCACTCACACTCTTCTTAAACCACATCCAGGGCCTTGATTGACATGCTTAATTATCTGCAGTGCAATCACTAATTTGACAAAGCTGTGGAAGTGCAGTGAGAAGTGCATCAGTTAATCAGCACAGCTTCCAGAACGAGGAGGTGTGCTCTTATCATTTCAGGTCAGATTAGACTTAATAATTTATTAATTTATTAAATTGTTGTTTGTAAAATGCTGGCTGGGAAGGTTAGGCTTGGGTGGATAAATCTGTACTGTAAAGAACAGGAGATTCAGACAAGGATTCACTGCCCTTGATGCTTGTGCCTGTCTGTTAACATTCACCCAGGATTTGAAAGGAAGGAAAGAACTCCAAATGAAGTTAAAACTAACCTGTGGATACAGTTGTCTAGGGCACGGAAGCCACAATCTTCACACACACTGAAGGCCTAACCTGTTCGATTAGTGATTTACTGAGTAAGAAACTCACTGTAGAATCAACAGATCTACAGCGACACAACAGTGTCTAAGCTACAGCACACAATTACACAAGGTGAGAGACAGTCTTCAGGGCTCCAGGTGGATCCTACAGTTACTTCAACCCAAAGTTTGCTTTTAAAACTAACTTTCCTCTTCATCCAGCATCTTTGTCTTCTGGAGAAGGCTGTTCATAGTGTGCGCTCAGGCACAAACCCAGGATTGTAGGATCCAAACGCAACACGACAGACTGTCACTCAACCAGGAGCCCATCAGCTAATCGCTTTCTCCAACAGAAATGGCCTGAACCCACTCCCAGACCACGCTGTCAGTATGACGCCTGTGTAAAAAAAAAAAAAAAACTGTGTAAAAACTTGGGCGAATAGCAGACGAGTTGCACATGGCTCAAGGACAGCTATGAAATTGAGAGGGTTAGAAAATAATAAAAGACACTGTGAGTAACATGAAAAAGCCCACCCCAATCAGTTTTCTGTGCTTTGCCTGAGTCCGAAAAGACAGGATAAAACGAGTCGTTCTGATTCTACTCCACTTCTGACGTCAAGTGCAGGGACTTTAGAATGGCTCCGCCCCCTCGTCTGAGTCTGTCCAATCACAGCGCTGGACCAGTGTTTATGTGAGAGCGCAAAGACGAGGTTAAACTCAGCAAAACAGACACAACGAGCGCGGAGAAATAAGAGCACTGAGTAAAAACGGAGAAGAAAGAGAACAGAGTGAAAACGGCTAAAAACCAGAGCTTCTGCTCCTCGCTCCTCACTGCTGTGCGCTCGGGGTCGGGGTGAACAGCGAGCGGCTCATTATCATTTAAAGGAACAGGTGCTGAAAGCGGGCGTTCTGAACAGGGGCTGTTTACACAGGGGGAGAACACTGCTGTGGGGTTTTTGGACCAAAGCAGGTCACAGATGTCTCATTAAGAAACAGCACTGTGTTCCCTTTTTTGGAAAATTAATTTGAAATTAAATTGGTGGAAAGTAAATTATATCTTGTTGTGTGTTCTGCATATTTCAAGTTTTTTAAAAATAATTGCCTACATTTTTAAACATGTTTTTTATGTAAAACCCCAGACATGCAAAATAAATAATTTCTAAATATCGTTATTAAAACGTATGAAAGCAAATATATGCGCACACACACACACACACACACACACACACAGATTCTAAAAGGGTTTCAACATCCCTGACCCTCACACACATTTCCTGAGAAGGAGCCAAAGTCCATTTGAAATTAATGAATGCATAATTCAAAATGAATTTGGGGTCAATACCGAGCGAATTGATCTTCGAGGGCTAATTCAGAACAGAAAGTGCGAGGCTCGTGGTCGGGTCATTGCCACGGCTGCATTTCAGATCCCATTTATCTGTCAGCGGTGGATTAGCTGAAAGGCATTAATACCAGAGTGGATGGGGTGGTGACATTTCGGCGCATAAAAGGAGGCAAATGAATGCACATTTAAATGCATTGTTTCCTCATAAAGTCAAGTAAGTCACCACATGTATTCAACACCTGACCAATGAAAATGCTGACCACTGATGAATGGGGTCGAGGGCAACAGTCTGCACGTCTGTAATGGGTCACACACGAGGGGTAATAGCCCTAGAGGCAGCTACAGCTCGGTGGAATGATCAGTTTGTGGAGGTTAATCATCAAACACTTTTGGAAGTGAAATATAAAGCAGTAGCTTTTATAACAGCTTCTATTCTTAGAGTCTGATTAGATGCAGGCAGTTGATGAAATCTATGAAGAAAAATAACAGTTGTCAACTCATTTGCACGTATTCTTGACAAAGAAAAATAGACGAAAATGAATACACGTTTGATGATGATTCCTCCAGCATCTGAGAGTCATTTGTATCAACAGGCCAGTGATTCATTGAGTTGAATCTTTGGAGGTGACTCAGTCTCAGTTTGAACTTTCAGTGTTACTATTAAGTAAAGGAAAAAAACAAATATCAAAGTGACAATTTTCCTTCAATAATTCTGGATGTTTTTACATGTAGGGTTTAAAAACTCCAGCAGCACTGCTGTGTCTGATCCACTCTACACCAGCACAACACACACTAACACACCACCACCACGTCAGTGTCACTGCAGCACTGAGAATTCACAGCTCATCTTTTTCAAAGTGTTTCAAAGCCATCGTCGAAATGCTCCATGGAGAGAAACGCAGTGGCGTTCAGTAGAAACGATGACCCTTCAAAAAAGTCATAATATACATCCTGACAATTCTCTAAAGAAGCCACCCCCGAGGCCGAGCTGTGAACACACACGGTTCTGGAGGAGTGGGCCACAAAATGGCTTCACATAATAAAAGCGCCTGGCTTTTTGAAATATGCCGAGTCTCATCAGCATATGAGGCGTGGGTGGGTGTAGTTCATCAGGAGACTGAAGAAGAAGCTTTGCTTTAGAATCATTAGATGGATTGTTAGCAAAATAGTCTCCCACTTCTGGAAACATAAGTCTCTCCTATAATAACCTGCCTGTGCTTTATATATTTATTTCATTCTTTCCGTATGAGAGACGTATTGTGTCCCTGAGGCACAGCTGGCGAAGACGGTCTAATAGTCAAATAATCACAGCACGCTGGCAGCTGGAGTAATATAACACGAGCCTTGTGTTTGGGGCGAGCGGGGGGCTGTATTTGTACTCGTATGTGGAAGGAGAACCTTCATTTTTCTTCCCATCTGAATGTACAAACTCATTTTCCAATCCCACATGCTGGAGCAGAAAGGCAAAAACAAATAAGAACCTCGCGCTAATGAAGATTTGTCTCCGCTGCCTCAAAAACACGTGGAGAAACATCACAGGCCTCAGGTCGCTGCTGTATTAATGCCTCGGGTCACGTAAGATCAAGCAAAACCAAGACAAATGAAGCTTAAAAAAAGACAAATGGCAGCTCAAAGACGCCTGGGGGTGGGAGGGGTACAGGGGTGTTAAGGGGGCGTGGCAGGGGTGTCCAACCCTGGAGAGCCATAGAAACAGAGGTTTTCATAGAGACATCAAATATCATAAGCCTTTATTGAATCTCTTATATTCATAAATTTAGTTTTTCTCAGGCCCTGTATCTTTCCTCCGGATCTCATCAAGTCGTACAAAGGAAGCGCTCGGAGGCTTCATAAGCTTCAAAATGGCTTTGTGCCACAGTGTATCCTTGCTTTTATTAATCCTAATTCTCGTGCCTGCTCTGGACGTGGCTTGGGTACCTGATGAGCGGTTGCTTTTTTAGGCACTGGAACGGCAAACCTGAGACAACACCTTTCAGACACAGTCTTATTGGGATTCCAAAAGCTTTTAGAAATCAATTCTAATTGGCAAATTCACCTTGGAAATCACTGACTCGGAGAAAGCAATGAGAGGCTCCGGGTCTCTAACCCTAACACTGAACAAGCCTCGGGTCATGGCCGTACAGTTATAGAGCTCCAGACAATACCTTTGGGATGGGCTGGAGCTGAGTCTGTGATCCAGAACTCACCGCCCAACATCAGTATCTCATCTCATTAATGTTCTTATGACAGACTGCCCTCAGTTCCTCATAGAAATGGTCTAATAACTACCTCGCGAAACACGCAAATATGATGTAAAATTAACAGCATATTAACCGTTAAAATAGGGGCATTTTTTTTTGCAGTGCAAATAGTAGTACTGTATTTTAATAAAAGCTAAAGACAGAGTAAATTGAAAGAGCAGGTGTTAGTTCTGAAACTTGTTGGAAGATGGAGGAGAAACAAAAGACAACACGTAAAAAAAGAAAACAACAACTAATTGTGATTTTTGTCTTAATTTTAAATTTCTTTAAATTTGCTTCATAGAGCCTTCAATGTAAATAAAATTAATATTTGAAAAATAAGAAAAAGAACTACAGGGAAAAAAGGGAATTAAAAGACAAGCAGTAAAAATGAAAAAGAAAATACAAAAAGAAAAGAAAGAGAAACAGAAGACAAAATAATGAGATGAAGAAAAAAACAAACAAAGAAGAAGATGAAGAAGAAGAAGAAAAAGATGAAGAAGAAGAAGAAAAAGATGAAGAAGAAGAAGATGAAGAAGATGAAGATGAAGAAGAAGAAGAAAAAGAAGAAGAAGAAGAAGAAGAAGAAGAAGAAGAAGAAGTAATAGTAATAATACCAGTTAGTCCAGTTTCCAAGGTAACTCTAGTTCAAAGAGAATCACGTATTGTTGAAGACTGGGCATAAAGCAATGCGTCTCATCTCCACTTCTCCAAGCAGGTATTGATTAGAGGAAAGAAAAGGAATATAACAACAACAACAGCAGCAGAAATAAAGTACTGTCTGAAGGCACATGGCTGTTTTCTTTGTTGTTGTTCAGGTAGAAACTTGACCAGATGGAAGTTTGGTTCAGAGCTCCTCTGTAGTCCGGCCAAAGATTTACAAAACACTCATCCTCTAAACACACACACACACACACACACACACACACACACACAGCAGAGGCAGAAATCGTTAGACAAAACACTGTCCTGAGCCGATCCATTTCCCCCAACAACCTCAGAACGGTGGTTTCACTTTCTCAGCAGTGAACTGTGATCCATATATGTCTCTTCTTTTGACGAATATTAACCGTAAAGTCAGATCAAAGTTGCAGGAGTTAAAAGACCCTGAAGCGTCTCTCTCGCGCCAGGCAGTCGAGGTGAGCAGACGGACGAGGAATAAAATGCAGTCGGGTTCTGAATATGTATAAAACTCTGCCGTTAACAAGATGTCATGTTCAGAAATATCTACAGAGCCTTCTGTTTAACCGGAGTCTCGCTGTGAGGACGGAGTGGTGAGAAATGATCATCAAGAAATAATGGCTACGTTTTCAGATCCACAGAACGAGACTTTTTAGGGGCCCGCCTCTAATTAAAGCACAGGAAACAACGTTCACTGCCGTCGTGGAACAGTCCAACAAATGCTTTACTTTTAAATAACGCTTCTGTAGCTGCTTGGCTCAGCTACATTCAAGTTTTGATTTGACATTTCTATTTAAACTATTCTTGTGAGGACAAAAGTAAACTCATCTTTTCTGAAACAATGATGTCACACAGTGTGTTTGTCTCTGTCTGAAACTCTCTCCCTCTACAGTGAACTACATCAGTCATAAACTACACTGTACACACACAGTTCCTCTTTCCCTCTACAGTGAACTACATCAGTCACAAACTACACTGTACACACACAGCTCCTCACTCCCTCTACAGTGAACTACATCAGTCACAAACTACACTGTACACACACAGCTCCTCTCTCCCTCTACAGTGAACTACATCAGTCACAAACTACACTGTACACACACAGCTCCTCACTCCCTCTACAGTGAACTACATCAGTCACAAACTACACTGTACACACACAGCTTCTCGCTCCCTCTACAGTAAACTACATCAGTCATAAACTACACTGTACACACACAGCTCCTCACTCCCTCTACAGTGAACTACATCAGTCACAAACTACACTGTACACACACAGCTCCTCACTCCCTCTACAGTGAACTACATCAGTCATAAACTACATTGTACACACACAGCTCCTCACTCCCTCTACAGTGAACTACATCAGTCACAAACTACACTGTACACACACAGCTCCTCACTCCCTCTACAGTGAACTACATCAGTCACAAACTACACTTTACACACACAGCTCCCAACTCCCTCTACAGTGAACTACATCAGTCACAAACTACACTGTACACACACAGCTCCTCACTCCCTCTACAGTGAACTACATCAGTCACAAACTACACTGTACACACACAGCTTCTCGCTCCCTCTACAGTGAACTACATCAGTCACAAACTACACTGTACACACACAGCTCCTCGCTCTCTCTACAGTGAACTACATCAGTCATAAACTACACTGTACACACACAGCTCCTCACTCCCTCTACAGTGAACTACATCAGTCACAAACTACACTGTACACACACAGCTCCTCTCTCCCTCTACAGTGAACTACATCAGTCATAAACTACACTGTACACACACAGCTCCTCTCTCCCTCTACAGTGAACTACATCAGTCATAAACTACACTGTACACACACAGCACCTCTCTCCCTCTACAGTGAACTACATCAGTCATAAACTACACTGTACACACACAGCTCCTCTCTCCCTCTACAGTGAACTACGTCAGTCACAAACTACACGGTACACACACAGCTCCTCACTCCCTCTACAGTGAACTACATCAGTCACAAACTACACTGTACACACACAGCTTCTCGCTCCCTCTACAGTGAACTACATCAGTCACAAACTACACTGTACACACACAGCTCCTCGCTCTCTCTACAGTGAAATACATCAGTCATAAACTACACTGTACACACACAGCTCCTCACTCCCTCTACAGTGAACTACATCAGTCACAAACTACACTGTACACACACAGCTCCTCTCTCCCTCTACAGTGAACTACATCAGTCACAAACTACACTGTACACACACAGCTCCTCACTCCCTCTACAGTGAACTACATCAGTCACAAACTACACTGTACACACACAGCTTCTCGCTCCCTCTACAGTGAACTACATCAGTCACAAACTACACTGTACACACACAGCTCCTCGCTCTCTCTACAGTGAACTACATCAGTCATAAACTACACTGTACACACACAGCTCCTCACTCCCTCTACAGTGAACTACATCAGTGACAAACTACACTGTACACACACAGCTCCTCACTCCCTCTACAGTGAACTACATCAGTCACAAACTACACTGTACACACACAGCTCCTCACTCCCTCTACAGTGAACTACATCAGTCACAAACTACACTTTACACACACAGCTCCTCACTCCCTCTACAGTGAACTACATCAGTCACAAACTACACTGTACACACACAGCTCCTCACTCCCTCTACAGTGAACTACATCAGTCACAAACTACACTGTACACACACAGCTTCTCGCTCCCTCTACAGTGAACTACATCAGTCACAAACTACACTGTACACACACAGCTCCTCGCTCTCTCTACAGTGAACTACATCAGTCATAAACTACACTGTACACACACAGCTCCTCACTCCCTCTACAGTGAACTACATCAGTCACAAACTACACTATACACACACAGCTCCTCACTCCCTCTACAGTGAACTACATCAGTCACAAACTACACTTTACACACACAGCTCCCAACTCCCTCTACAGTGAACTACATCAGTCACAAACTACACTGTACACACACAGCTCCTCACTCCCTCTACAGTGAACTACATCAGTCACAAACTACACTGTACACACACAGCTTCTCGCTCCCTCTACAGTGAACTACATCAGTCACAAACTACACTGTACACACACAGCTCCTCGCTCTCTCTACAGTGAACTACATCAGTCATAAACTACACTGTACACACACAGCTCCTCACTCCCTCTACAGTGAACTACATCAGTCACAAACTACACTGTACACACACAGCTCCTCTCTCCCTCTACAGTGAACTACATCAGTCATAAACTACACTGTACACACACAGCTCCTCTCTCCCTCTACAGTGAACTACATCAGTCATAAACTACACTGTACACACACAGCACCTCTCTCCCTCTACAGTGAACTACATCAGTCATAAACTACACTGTACACACACAGCTCCTCTCTCCCTCTACAGTGAACTACGTCAGTCACAAACTACACGGTACACACACAGCTCCTCACTCCCTCTACAGTGAACTACATCAGTCACAAACTACACTGTACACACACAGCTTCTCGCTCCCTCTACAGTGAACTACATCAGTCACAAACTACACTGTACACACACAGCTCCTCGCTCTCTCTACAGTGAACTACATCAGTCATAAACTACACTGTACACACACAGCTCCTCTCTCCCTCTACAGTGAACTACATCAGTCACAAACTACACTGTACACACACAGCTCCTCGCTCCCTCTACAGTGAACTACATCAGTCATAAACTACACTGTACACACACAGCTCCTCTCTCCCTCTACAGTGAACTACATCAGTCATAAACTACACTGTACACACACAGCTCCTCTCTCCCTCTACAGTGAACTACGTCAGTCACAAACTACACGGTACACACACAGCTCCTCACTCCCTCTACAGTGAACTACATCAGTCACAAACTACACTGTACACACACAGCTTCTCGCTCCCTCTACAGTGAACTACATCAGTCACAAACTACACTGTACACACACAGCTCCTCGCTCTCTCTACAGTGAACTACATCAGTCATAAACTACACTGTACACACACAGCTCCTCTCTCCCTCTACAGTGAACTACATCAGTCACAAACTACACTGTACACACACAGCTCCTCACTCCCTCTACAGTGAACTACATCAGTCACAAACTACACTGTACACACACAGCTTCTCGCTCCCTCTACAGTGAACTACATCAGTCACAAACTACACTGTACACACACAGCTCCTCGCTCTCTCTACAGTGAACTACATCAGTCATAAACTACACTGTACACACACAGCTCCTCACTCCCTCTACAGTGAACTACATCAGTGACAAACTACACTGTACACACACAGCTCCTCACTCCCTCTACAGTGAACTACATCAGTCACAAACTACACTGTACACACACAGCTCCTCACTCCCTCTACAGTGAACTACATCAGTCACAAACTACACTTTACACACACAGCTCCTCACTCCCTCTACAGTGAACTACATCAGTCACAAACTACACTGTACACACACAGCTCCTCACTCCCTCTACAGTGAACTACATCAGTCACAAACTACACTGTACACACACAGCTTCTCGCTCCCTCTACAGTGAACTACATCAGTCACAAACTACACTGTACACACACAGCTCCTCGCTCTCTCTACAGTGAACTACATCAGTCATAAACTACACTGTACACACACAGCTCCTCACTCCCTCTACAGTGAACTACATCAGTCACAAACTACACTGTACACACACAGCTCCTCTCTCCCTCTACAGTGAACTACATCAGTCATAAACTACACTGTACACACACAGCTCCTCTCTCCCTCTACAGTGAACTACATCAGTCATAAACTACACTGTACACACACAGCACCTCTCTCCCTCTACAGTGAACTACATCAGTCATAAACTACACTGTACACACACAGCTCCTCTCTCCCTCTACAGTGAACTACGTCAGTCACAAACTACACGGTACACACACAGCTCCTCACTCCCTCTACAGTGAACTACATCAGTCACAAACTACACTGTACACACACAGCTTCTCGCTCCCTCTACAGTGAACTACATCAGTCACAAACTACACTGTACACACACAGCTCCTCGCTCTCTCTACAGTGAACTACATCAGTCATAAACTACACTGTACACACACAGCTCCTCACTCCCTCTACAGTGAACTACATCAGTCACAAACTACACTGTACACACACAGCTCCTCTCTCCCTCTACAGTGAACTACATCAGTCATAAACTACACTGTACACACACAGCTCCTCTCTCCCTCTACAGTGAACTACATCAGTCATAAACTACACTGTACACACACAGCACCTCTCTCCCTCTACAGTGAACTACATCAGTCATAAACTACACTGTACACACACAGCTCCTCTCTCCCTCTACAGTGAACTACGTCAGTCACAAACTACACGGTACACACACAGCTCCTCACTCCCTCTACAGTGAACTACATCAGTCACAAACTACACTGTACACACACAGCTCCTCGCTCCCTCTACAGTGAACTACATCAGTCATAAACTACACTGTACACACACAGCTCCTCTCTCCCTCTACAGTGAACTACATCAGTCACAAACTACACTGTACACACACACAGCTCCTCACTCCCTCTACAGTGAACTACATCAGTCACAAACTACACTGTACACACACAGCTCCTCACTCCCTCTACAGTGAACTACATCAGTCACAAACTACACTGTACACACACAGCTCCTCACTCCCTCTACAGTGAACTACATCAGTCATAAACTACACCGTACACACACAGCTCCTCGCTCCCTCTACAGCGAACTACATCAGTCACAAACTACACTGTACACACACAGCTCCTCACTCCCTCTACAGTGAACTACATCAGTCACAAACTACACTGTACACACACAGCTCCTCACTCCCTCTACAGTGAACTACATCAGTCACAAACTACACTGTACACACACAGCTCCTCACTCCCTCTACAGTGAACTACATCAGTCACAAACTACACTGTACACACACAGCTCCTCACTCCCTCTACAGCGAACTACATCAGTCACAAACTAAACTGTACACACACAGCTCCTCACTCCCTCTACAGTGAACTACATCAGTCACAAACTACACTGTACACACACAGCTTCTCGCTCCCTCTACAGTGAACTACATCAGTCACAAACTACACTGTACACACACAGCTTCTCGCTCCCTCTACAGTGAACTACATCAGTCACAAACTACACTGTACACACACAGCTCCTCACTCCCTCTACAGTGAACTACATCAGTGATAAACTACACTGTACACACACAGCTCCTCTCTCTCTCTACAGTGAACTACATCAGTCACAAACTACACTGTACACACACACAGACAGCACTAGAGTTCAGATTCACACAGATTAATAAATAGAAATGGTGTGTGTTAGAGATATATACTGCACTGTTAACATCTAGATTCAGCCATTTCAGGACGTGTGTAGTGCACTACAGAGGGAGGATGGAGTGATTTGGGATTAAACCTCTGTGTTTCTCTTAGACTTCATGGTGTTTTGATGTCTCTCTATAAGAGGTACTATGGCCCCCTACTGGACTGGTATGATAATGCAGTTGTTGTTGTGTTCATGTTGATGGGATGATTTCAGAAATGGAGGGAGGAAAATTTCAATTTTGAAGTAAAATCAGATGTGTGAACAGAGCTTCATTTTAAAATGCTACTGCAAGAAGAAACAAAGACTCAATGTAAAATACCCCTAAAGGCATAAGGATGAAACAGTTGAGAAGAACAAAAATGAAAAAAGGAACTCGTCTTCCTCTAAGAAAAGAGGCAAAGGAAAGATCTGGGAGAGCGGCCAGTGATCGATGGTGAAACTCACTCAGAGATCTGGTGGAGCACTGATTGTATTGAACATGTACATGATGTTAGATATGAATCCACTGTCAGAATTTCAGCGCGAGTGTAAGGCTGGATTACAGCGATAAAATACAGGGTGTGTAGATGGTGTAGAGCCTAAAAGAAGTTCTCAAATCCTGCACAATACTCAGGTATTAACGGCAACGTAGATATAGCTGGAGAACTACTGTTCTCTCAGTAAAACAACCCCCCAATTTGTGTTTATTCAGAAGCTTTGCATGTTGTAAAGTGGAATGGTGTGTGTGAGTAAGAAGCGACTACATCTTGTTGATGGCCGAAGTGTAACTCATCTGTTATGTTTTATTCATTTTGAATTACCACAGAAACTCATTTATCGGTTTATCAGAAACTCGAACGGTTTAGTTTTGTAGAGTCAGGTTCACCTTATGTAGTGCATCTTAAACATGATGAATTCATACGTAACATTCTCTGAATTTTATAGAAAGGTGTGTGAGGTTAAAATCATGAACATTCTTTCTAAGATGTGTCACTGTTAGCTTCATGTGATCGTCAAACACAGAATGAAACCTGAAATCATTTACTAGAGTCTTTATCTCTTGAAGGAAAACAGTAGGTGTTCTGTAACACTTTTACCTTTCACTACAGGACCATAAGAAAATCACAGAAATGGGGGAATAGAGATAAAAGCAAATTTAAGACTTCATCAAATAGCTACAAGCTTGATTCAAAATGATTCAAAGAAAGAAAAAAAGTATTCAAAAGTTGAAAACTGAAAATTAAAGTTATAATTGAAGATATGAAATTATAATACATTTAAAAGACTAAGGAGCAACGCCTGATAAATATAAGTGAAGTTATAAAAGGGTAAAAATCTCCCAGTTTTTCAAAGTGTAACGGCTAAATGCTGCTTCACAGGAGACAAACTTACAGCTTCTTAACTATTGAGCTCAGGTTTAGAGACAGGGTTAAGTTTAGGTTAAATATTTAATGCTGGGTCTGCATTTGAAATTAATGTAAACATTCAGCAAGTGTGAGATATTTCATAAAAATTATATGATGATTACTCAGAATGTAAGTGAAATATTTACGCATACACTTTGTATATTATTGTATATATATAAATGTAATAAGTTAATAGTTCCATGGGAAATCATATTGTTGTCAAAGTACTTCAAATTGTGATTAGCGTCTGAGACCAGTGTGTAATCTTTCAGTGTGTTTTAATCACACAAGTGTAAAGTGGGAACACAGTAATACAGTTATTACTTTCATTCATCTGTAAATTCCCTTTGCACTGGGCTCATATTTCATGATACACCAACCATAAGGGATTAGCATCATGTAAATTATGATGCATTAAAAGTTACTCGGACTTTCCCTTTTCCTTCTTGGAGTTACAGGGATCTGTTCCAGTTTCCTTTTCTTTACTTTAAAGTGTATTCCACAGTTCTGGATGACGTCTGCCCAAGCAAAGACAGATCTTAAAATGTTAAAGCATCGCACTCTCAGTCTGTCGTCCCTGACCGAAATATACTTCCCATGTCCCTGTCCCCACCATGTGTTTTTCTGTATTTTGCTCAACCCTCGGGAGGTCGTTTCAGCTTTGAAATGGGAGATTCTGAAATGTCACAGTAAGGACACGTCTGAGGTGACGAGCCCAGGCTTACAGAACTCTTCAAACTGTCTGTAACAATGCTTCACCCTTTGGAAAAGTGTGTGCCTTTTGATTGCTAACAGTTGTGCTGAACAGGGCTGAACAGAAGTGTGCTCATTCTTCAGGAATGGCAGCGGATGACAGTCCTTCGCTACAGAAGAAGAGAGTGTGTGGGGGGGGTGGGTGGGGGTGGCACAGTGCTTAGAATCTAGAACGCGGAGCAATGTTGGCGTAGGAAAAAGCGGCACAAAGACACAAAACAATCCGCCTTGACAACGCAGCGAAAGACCTATTGTCAAAACAGGTCCTGGGCTACGACATAATGATACATAATAATGCCTTTTTTATATTTCTGCTGTGACTTGCAGGAGCAGCTCTGTTTATCAGATCCTCATTTTGTTCTAAGCATTATGGAAGGATGCTTCAAGTGTTCAACATCTCCCCATCACAGCGAGGCCAGAAAGAACTTGCTCTGCAATAGATGGAAGATGAGGGGCAGGCGAGATGTAGTCTTGGGTTCTTTGATATTCCGGATCGATTCTCTTGCCTAGAGAACAAAAACAGAGCCCGTGGCTCACAAGCCAAGACAAAAACCTAGGAAAAAATCTTAGGAATGCTAAAAAAAAAATCAAACCCGAAACTGATCTTTTGTGAGATGTCTCAGGAGGAGCTCAACTAGAGCAAGGACAAGTGGGGTCAGGAGGGGCTGAACATTTACATCCAGTAAGAACAGCTCACCAGCAGGGGCTGAAAAATATCACATTTACACAAACGTGCCCTTCTTCTGGAAGGAATCAATCAGCAGGGAAATATCTGGTGTCCAAAGTTTGCTTCTTTAGTTTTTAGAGATGCTAAAAAAGCAAAGTTAAGTCTGCCGACAAGACAAATTAATTCAAAGCTACTGTACTTTACCTTAACCTCCTCGCCTGGTCCAAGGACAAGTACAGAGTACGTCCTCAAGACCAGGTGCAGATTTAAGGGGTATAAAGCTTCTCAGCATTGTAATAGGTGTTAGAACCTCATTCAGTACCTTTAGGACATCCCACATCAGTACTTGATCTTTCTAACATTCATATAGAGGGAATCCATCAAATGCTCACAGCAGATGAGTTCCAACACACTAGCCAAAGCCTTCGCATGATCTTGGAAGCTGGCATCATTCATTAAATCTGGGATAAAGACATAGATGTATGTAGCATTGGGTTTTTTCCATTAAAACCTTATTGAAATGGAACGCGAGGATACTTTCCCTTCCTTAAGGTGTTCCACTAGGCTTCCCCCACTCTACTGACCTAATGATAGACCGTAGAATGATCAGGTAAACAACAATAACTTGTTCCAGTGAACATTAGATGAACGAGGGGACGTTGACGAGCTACACTCAAGCGCTACCTCTTCACTGAGGGCAAATGACCACCTACAAGTCTCAGTGAAGGCCAGGAACGTCTCCTTGAGATTTACCATCTATTCACCGTGCTTCAACGAGCAGTAATCTCCCTAACAACACTGTAACCATATACATTATCACCTCTGTTCTTAAAGCAAAGCCACTCTTAACATCTCAGTGTCCTTGCCCACTGTGCACTTAGCATGATGTTGTGTGAAATATTTCTCATGCTCTTTCTCTCTGCTTTTTTCCCTATTTTTTTCAGTGCTGCATAAATAAATAAATAAGTAAAAATCTATATTACACATGGTCTGTGAAAGTTTGATGCTTGTTTAATTGGTTGACAGCAATTAGTCCTTGACTAGGAGCTTAAATGCTGTATTATGAGGGTCCTCCAGAAAACGAAGACTTGTAAATCATCTCTGTCCAAAGTAAAACATCTATCTCCAAAAAAGTAAATTTACAAAAGAATAACCTTCTTACATTTCAATGGAAGTCAATGTAAATTGACTTCTAAGTCATTTTGGAGCATTTCTATTGGTCCATTCATCATAAGACTAAAGGACAGCTGCTGTGTTCAAATGATGTAGTAAACTAAACATCGACGCCAGTGAAGATACAAGGTCGTTTTGGACATGGACAGAACATTGTATAGATGTCATTAATGCTCTCGTACGTTTCATGGACAATGTCCATCCTGAGCCAATCCTTTACCCATCTGGCTTTACCCGCCATCTCAATCCCACTCCTAACCATTTCATTCTGACTGTCCGACTGCCCCCTTCATCTCGTCACTGTAAACGCCTGTCTGAAGTGAAGTGGAGAGGGACCTCTAATCAAAACATTTGTCTTTCTTTCAGTGGCGGGGCTTCTCTGCGAATGAGAGCTGACACCGCAGGGAGACGAGGATTTGTCCCAATCAGCCGCGGGCAGCGAGTCACGGCACCGTCCTACAGGGACTCTGATGAATCCTCTACTTAGCCTTGATTTCTGAGGGATGGCTCGAAGGGTAAATGCGCAGTGTGTCCTCGCCACGGTGGCTGTTTTTACAGCAGGGATGTCATGCATGGTTCTCTGTAAAGTGCATCAAGAGGCCTGTGAGATTAACATTCTACTTTGTAGTTCTTGATGTCAGCAGTTTGTGCTCTGGACACTGGGTGATGTGTAATGGGGTAGCCATGTTTAGAAAAGGATTAGTTCTGATTTTCATACATCCAAGTCACTAGGTGTCAGTATAACAGCTGATAATAAGATTTACAGGAGGAAACTGTATTTAAGATTTAAATTGTGTGTGTGGAGAAAAATAACTATGTTATGATTTATATTTGCCCTGTGAAGGACTGGCGCCCCCTCCAGGGTGTGTTCCTGCCTTGCGCCCAATGATTCCCGGTAGGCTCTGGACCCACCATGACCCTGAACTGGATAAGGGTTACAGATAATGAATGAATGAAAGAATGATTTATATTTAATGGACGTACAGATTTGGACTTATAATAATAATAATAATATCGTAAATAATTTGATTTACGTAAACAATAAAAATCACAAACCCAAATGTATTTCCTCTGATCCACCTCAAGCCTCTGTGCCACCTTATTCTATCCCCTCCCAACATGCATCCACTTCCTAAGAGTGTGTGACCCCAAGGGGTGGGGGTGGGCATGGATACATATTACAGCCCCCCCCCCTAGAGAGAGGCGTGGTAAGCTGGCTCTCATAAGAACAGGAATGTCAGTGGAAAGCTGCCAAAGAGAGCTGTGTTATTACGGGCCGCGGGGAGAGAGAAGAGCCTCCATCAGAAAAGGTGTGAGTGATGGAGAACATGAAATAGCTGTCCTGGAGGCAGGAGGCACGTTGTGGCACACTTCCAGGACGAGGTGTCTATTGAGGCAGATATGGAATAAATCCATCTCACGCCGGCGACGCGGGGTTATTATGTTCCACAGCGAGCTCCTTTTCCCTGTAAGTGCATATGAAAGGGGGCGGGAGGTGAGCTTATTGAATAGAGTTTGGACATGTTCTTACAGGAAGCGCCTACACCTACCGCCACGGTGGGCGTGCGAATGATAAATAACTTTCCAGAGTTCAAGGACAACAAATACAAAAATAATAATAATAATAATAATTAAAAAAAAAAAAAAAAAACGGATGATTGGAAATGGGAATAAATAAATAAATGAATAAATAAATAAATAAATAATGTGGTATTTACTTTTAAGAAACTAAGCCTAGGGAAAGATTAGAGAAACCATGCTTTTCTACAACGGTTTTAAGTGAAAATTATATGATATTTTTACTTAAATTTAGACACAGCAAATGTTTGGACACGCCCACTCAGGGAGGGGTTCCTTTGTTGTGGGCCGTTCTCCACATGTTGTGAATGTACAGCACCAGCCAAAAGTTTGGACACATCTACATTGTAAATGAATGTGGAGGACATTAAAACTATGAATCAAATCAAATCAAATCAAATTTATTTATATAGCGCTTTTCACAACTGATGTTGTCACAAAGCAGCTTCACAGAATTCCAGTAAGACAAAGATTTGACATGAAATGTAAAAACAAATGTAAAACCCTCAAGTGAGCAAGCCAGGGGCGACAGTGGCAAGGAAAAACTCCCCCAGCTGAGGAAGAAACCTTGGGAGGAACCAAGGCTCACAAGGGGTGACCCATCCTCCTCTGGTCAATAGTTAGGTCAACAGGTGATGATAGTTAGTAGTCCATGAGAACTTCAGTGAAGGAACACATACGGAGTGATATAGTAAACAGAGAAGTGTTAAAGAAAGCAGACTATGTTTTATACTTTAGACTCTTCACAGTAGCCCCCTGTCGCTTTGACGACAGCTTCACACACTCTCTCCGTTCTCTCGGTCGGCTTCATGAGGTCGTCACCTGGAACGGTTTTCAGTGAACGGCCGTGGCCTCGTCGAGAGTTAATCTGTAGAACCGCTGATGTGTTTGAGATCGTAATTGGGGTTGTGCAGAGGTAGGGGCTGGCACACAGTTCTGTACAGTGACTAGCTCTACTCCACCAATCACTGATGAGGAGATGTATCCAAACTTTTGACTGGTGTTGTATGCTATACAGTAGGTGCAGCAGGAGCAGCTTGGAAATATTTCATCATTTACTGAGGACAAAAATCATAATTATGTGCATTCAGTAGCAGTTTGCTAAAGAAAAAAAGATTTGCCAAATTTAATTTAAGGCACTCACTCTACAGCCCAAGGACGATATTTTCAGAATGAAGCAAAGTGCTACAAAATAAAACCAAAACATTAGCAGATGGCTGTGTGTTTGATTAAATATTATGTGGATTATAAGGTACCTACACAGTTAGAGCTCAGTGAAAATGTTTTAAATTAAAATACAACATGAACCAATAAATGAATCTTTAATATTCAAATCTCTGCAGTTCACATCTGAGAAAAAGAACAGATGAACAAACAAAAGAGTCCCCAAACCCTTGAAAGGCAGCATATCCATAGATAAATGATAAAGGTTTGACAGTCCATTTGAACACAGAAATCACACTGACATTCCAGATCCTGCTGCTGAAATCATTAGCTCAGTCAAATCTGCCAGAATTGACTTTTCCAAATTATTACCAACAGCCCGTTTTACACTCGCGCTAAAACCACCATGATACAAACTGTGCGCAATTGCCGTGTTACACCCAGCGTACCATTATGGCCATCTTGCAAATGCCACACGATCAAATCCAAATTTGCATTTCAAAGTGCCACGTTTCAGGGGGCTCCACGGAGGCTGTAAAATCGCATCTGCTTTCAAATCAATAAATGGAGGTTCAAACGCGTGGTGAGAAAAAAAAAGAGAGTGAGAGGGAGATAGAAAAAGATATAGAAAAAAAAGAGAAGGAACACGGCTGGGAATGTCGCTGTTCATATTTTATGTCCTTTACAGTGCATTAGCACCATAAAGAGTGCAGCTGTGTGGGACTCCGTAGGCCCCGGCTTTTAGGGGCCTCAAGCATCGACTACAAACGAGAAAGTCACGATGCGAAAGGCTCTGCCACACACTGTCATCACACACTACAGGCCTCCGGATCCTGCAGGCCTTACTGGGGCTGAGCTTACACTGCTAGTTTTCTTTAGACATTTTTTAATTATTAAATTATTGCCGTCTGTTGGCCTTCGCTTTATTCAAACACCTTCAAAAGTTTATCAAAAAGAACTGAACAGATCTGGCCCGTTTTCTGAGAAAGCGCACAGTAAAACAGCAGGGATAAAGAAACATACACATATTAAAGAGCATCACGCAATGAACAGGAAGCGCTTTTATTAACGCGCCATGAAAAGATTCGCTGTAGACATTAAACAGCCCAAGACCGTGAATAAAAAGAGCTCTGATGCATAAGGTCTGCTTTATTATATTTACTTCCTCACAGCTGGAGCCAAATGATCTAGATCTCGTCCTGCCTCCACTGTGACCAACGGCGTACCCTAGTCATCTTATACATACGTTTATTCCCCTTGTTCTCCAGGACAGTAAGGGAGGGGTCATCTTTGCTATTTGTGTTTGAACGTCTGGTGAAACAGCAGATTCCTTGATATAGATCACACCCACAGTGATGATAAACACACAAACACACCTTTTTCTGGAGTCTAAACTCAGTGAGTGTTAAAGCTGACACAGTGCTGGAGGTGGAACTGTTTCCTGGGAGAAGATGGTGAGGACAAAAGAGAACAAGCTGATGCTTTCTTACTGAAGGAGCCGCAAAAGGTCATTTATTTACCAGCTTCGTACTTGAATTTCCATTTCCACCTTAACACTAGAGGCATCACGCTTCTCTGTTCCACTGAGACCGGGGCACAGAGAGACGCCGGTTTGATGCTGACTCCCTCCAACATCAAAACCAACATGGCGCTCTGAGTAAAGTTGGTCACAGCTCTCAGATACACACCAGCTCCTGGCGCCTGGATTTTATCTTCTTTTTCTTTATCGTCTGTTTTTCTTTTCCCCTTCTACCGTGAATTAAATTTGTTTGCTTCTTCTTCTCAGCTTTCACATTCAGACTTTTATTTCCATCTTAAATGTGTCAGATTACGATGCTAATGTTTGTTTTTTCACAAGCCTCTTGTTTGAATTTTCTATTCCCCCTCAAAAAGGCAAATATGTGCAGCTAAATTAATCTTCAAAACAGGTCTCGTTCCTCGCTTTCTTTGGTTAAAACTGAACAAATCTTCGTATAAAACACACACCATGGGCTTTGCTTTTCTAATCCACACGCATGCATCTGTACTTTATTAAGTCACAGGGAACTCTAATATAAAGGTGGACAAATCAAATTGTTGTGGCACAATAAAGCGAATTCTAACGTGGGTCTTGGGTCATTTAAATTCATTATATTCCGCTGTCTAACAACCACCGAAAAACTTTACAACCACATCACGCGCCGCTGACCTGCTCGCAGCCGTCTAGACCAGTGGGTGAGAGAAAAACGCTGCGATTTGATGGGAGGACTCGGGTGAGCTCACTATCCCACACTGACTCGCTCTTTGCAGCAAACGGGGACCACCAAAGCTCCTCGGAACCCTGAATTCTGACGGGCTGAGCCTTAGGAAGCTCCTCTGTTTTGGACTCTCACTCCCCTTTCACTTTCTTCCTGCCTCTTGAACTTTTTGTTGCTGTGGGCAAAGCCTTGGGCAATAATTCTGCTCCCAGTAGAAGCAGGGGCTTTGAGCCAGATCCGCTGCCTTTGCCTCTTAGCGAAGCAGAGTTCTAATGGGGTGTCTGCTCCGCTCCTGTCAATCCTGATCTCTTAGGTGGATTAACTAATGCTTTGCTTAATAGCCACCGTCCACTCAGGCATGGAGGCATTTAGGGAGTCTTCATTTAAACCACACACACACACACAGTTGTTAGCAATAGATTGTTGCCTCTGATGGCACTTAACTAGCTAATTACCCAGAGGAGTCGGCACACCAGGGCCACTTTGCAGCGGGTGGTGACAGGGGTTCAGGGGTGGCAATGATGTCTCAGACAGGCCACAGTGCTTACACCTCTGCGGGCCGCCCAGGTTCACCAGCTGTCTGCCTGAGCCAGGGCTAGCAATAATTAAAGTACCCCCCCTCCAAAAACAACCTGAACTCACGTGACCGAGTGAGGCCCTGCTGTTCCAAGCTCATTAACACGCATCCGTCGTCGAGGCCAGCCGCCACCTTCGAGCCGCCGCAGCGCTTCCTATTGGAGACAATTACAGGAGAGTGGGAAGGGGGGGGATTGGGCAAGAGCGGAGCAGCCACCAGAACCAGTCCTTGTTTGCAGAATGGCTCGCCTTTAATGAGAGCGCCTTGGGAATGCCGCTCAGTTACGGCACGCCAAGCATCCGGCCTCCACTCGACCAAGGAGAGGATGGGAAATTGTGCCATCAACGCTCCTCTCCAGAGGCCTGGCGTATTCCTCATTACAGCAGCATGCGCCATCCCTCCCCATGCCTCCAGACTCCCGTTCCCAAACTGCTTCCTCTTGTTTGTGGCCGTGACTCTACTTGGCAGGTCTGAGATCGTATCTAGTACTCGGAAGATGCAGAAGGAGCGATGTTTTCACTGGAGCAGTGGTTTTCCTACTCACGCAAGTCAACATCAAATAATTAAACCTCTCTTGAATTGAAGTGGCATGGGAGTAAACACAGAGCTGAAGTAGAGGGGTGCTCCCGGAGCAGTTTGGTGGAATACTGTAGAGAAAGTAGAAAGGAGGAGTGTTTCTAGATTAAATGCTGTGCTAAGGCACACAGAGAGTTTAGAGGGGTGCAGGCACAGCTGGACATCTCTGTTCGCCGATCAGTCGTAGGGCCACAACTGTGCATCTGGAAAAACCCTGATTAAAGTCAATGCCAATGTTAACATAAATATAAATAAATAAAAACTGGCTCTTACTTTAGCTGCTCAAGCTTATGGAAAGATGCAGGTGCATTATGGGAAGTGTAGGCCCTGTAGTGGTCTCCAGTAGTGCTCATCAATAAAGGATTGACTTTTTACTGCTGTGATTTTAGTGGAGCAAAGCAACATGTTACTAAGGCATGTTCCTCAGTAAACTGTGTCTAATACTGCCTCCAAAAAGGGGGTGTACAATGTCTCAGGCTTCTAGCAACTTGAGATATTGCATTTAATGTGTCTTAAGGTCTGTCTTAAATGGTTACTATTCCTGCTCTTTACAGGTATCCCACCAACCGAGTCAGGAGGTCTTCCTGTCTCACGTCATCAAACGTATTGTCAAATTCTCAAAGTAACTCTGGATCTACGCCTGCTTCAAGGCCCGAGTGGTGAATATCACTCTGCTGCAAAGCCAAGGCACAAGGAGCAGTGATCCTCCAGACTCTGTATCACACTGGAGTCGGACTAACAGATCTAACACTCGAACGTAAAGGTCAGACAGAGCCGAATTAGGACACACGTCCTGCTCGGCCAGAGTGACCTTTTTCCAGCCAGTCTTCGAGCAATGGGCCTCCTGTTTTCTCTCTCTCTCTCTGCCTCTGGCCCAGTGCCACTATGACTCCAGCACTCCTGACAGTCTGCCACAGAGGCCGAGGCTCCGGTGTGAAAGCACCGTTGCCTAAAGTCACATGTTTTGCACCCAGTGCCTCTCTGCCATTCTAATCTCCCGCAAGACGTGAACTTGCACACCTACGTGTTTTTTTTTTTTTTTTTTTTTTTTTTTTTTTTTTTTGTTCCTCACAGGGCTTTTTTAACCTTAACACAAACATACATTTCTCTCTGTGAGGTGCAGTGGAGCGAGAGTAAAGCTTCAACTCTTTTATTCGCAGTCATTCCAGCGGCTTATGGAAATCTATTAGCTCGACTGGTTGGATCCACTGTTACTTCATTTACCCACAGATGCTCGATTCATTACAGCAAGTTCCAAAGCTAAATCAAGCAGGCAATACAAACGAGTCAGGGTAATTGTTCTTCATGAACCATTTGAGCGAACTCAGCTGTGAGACAATAGCAAGGCATTATTTACATTAAGGAGAAGCATTCAGAAAATGTTTTCATGCAGAGAGAGAAGCTTAAGTACATTATTTGAAATGTGCTCATGAGTGCTCTTCCAAAAGAGTTCACTTTATGAGAAAGTGTAGGGGCTACTTCGCTGGGTCCAAGTAGAACCATATTTACGTACAACCTCAAATGAACCACAAGATTTAACCCATTGTTTATCTGTGCAGTCTCAGCAATGGTCAAATGATGCCAAGTTTTTAGTTTTGCTTAATTACATCCTGCTGTCGAGGAGAATCCGTACGTATTTAACTACAAGGCCATCCCCAGGATTTGTAAAATGTAAACTATCTATAATTTGCATTTGTAATACGTGTACCGATTATTCAGTGCTGGGTAAATGTCTAAAGCACCTGAGAAAATGAGATTTAAAAGCTATTTATCTGAGCATTACGTTTATTTACTCTCAAACAAACAACACCCCCTGACATTTTATACAATCGTCTCGCTTAGGTTCCACATATCAATGAGAATTTGATGAAAGACATGAAGAATCAGCCCAAACTTAAGCCTTAAAAAGGAAGGAAACCCATGCAGACACAGGGAGAACACACCACACTCCTCAAAGACAGTCACCCAGAGGAAACCCACGCAGACACAGGGAGAACACACCACACTCCTCACAGACAGTCACCCGGGTGAAACCCATGCAGACACAGAGAGAACACACCACACACCTCACAGACAGTCACCCAGAGGAAACCCACGCAGACACAGGGTGAACGCACCACACTCCTCACAGACAGTCACCCGGAGCGGGAATCGAACCCACAACCTCCAGGCCCCTGGAGCTGTGACAGAGACACAACCTGCTGCACTCTTCTTCGTCTTATTTCCAAAAACTGATCATCCGACTTGGAAATAATTTCATAGACAGTTTTCCAAAAGCCTCTACCTTTATCTTATCTCCATTTTCATAGCAACATCTGCCTTGTATTTTCAGTTCTCCTGTTTCCCCAGTGCTGCTAGTCTCCTCTATCATTATTATAGGGGCATGTTGCTTAATGATCCCACCACTAGCATCAATTTTAGGGCACTTAAATGATTGTTGAAATTGATTCTGAAAATTACTCAGACGTAATAATAGAATATTGCACTTATTCATTTTAACGCTGCACCACCATTGATTTTTTTCCAAACGTCTGCATAAGGAAATTGTCACTGTGAGATCAGATGCGAAAGGTGCCATTCAGTAACAGCAAAAGTGGCAGGAAGGAGATTTCTGAATCATTAAATGCCTCTGAAAGTGTTCATGATGGAGGGCTGTATGCAGCATAATGTCCTGCCTGGTTTGGAGCTGTGTGTTTTTGTTTGGCTTTGGCTCCCACCGTGTTGCCCTTGGCCCCTGCCCCACCCTGGTCATGTGATGCACTGGGGGTGGTCAGTAGACAGAGTTATGAGTTGGTCAAAGGTGTTCCTTGCACCATGCATTGTATATTTAAGCCCTGTATCTCTGCCCAGTCCTTGCATGGCTTTGTTTGTGATGGTGGTCCTTGATGTTCGTGCGTAGCCTTCTGTTTCAGGGTTTTATTCTTGTTTTGTTTCATCTTTTTTTTTTTTTACTTTTAAGTCGTATGTATTTATTATTATCAACATAGACTCTAGTGAAACCGGCTTGTACTTGTTTTGCTCCTGTTCCTACAAAGTATAACAAAATTAATATAATATAAATATAATATTATATAGGGCAGCACGGTGGCGCAGCAGGTAGGTGTCACAGTCACACAGCTCCAGGGATCTGGAGGTTGTGGGTTAGATTCCCGCTCCGGGTGACTGTCTGTGAGGAGTGTGGTGTATTCTCCCTGTGTCTGTGTGGGTTTCCTCCGGGTGACTGTCTGCGAGGAGTGTGGTGTGTTCTCCCTGTGTCTGCGTGGGTTTCCTCCGGGTGACTGTCTGTGAGGAGTGTGGTGTGTTCTCCCTGTGTCTGTGTGGGTTTCCTCCGGGTGACTGTCTGTGAGGAGTGTGGTGTGTTCTCCCTGTGTCTGCGTGGGTTTCCTCCGGGTGCTCCGGTTTCCTCCCACGCTCCAAAAAACACATAATGGTAGGTGGATTGGAGACTCAAAAGTGTCTGTAGGTGTGAGTGTGTGTGTGAATGTGTGAGTGTGTGTCGCTCTTTGAAGGACCGGCGCCCCCTTCAGGGTGTGTTCCTATCTTGCGCCCATTAATAATAATAATAATAATAATAATAATAATAATAACGAATAAAGAGCAGAGAACAAAGTCATCAGAAAATGACCTACAGTGGAAATGCTCTGTAAAAATGGTAAAGATCTTACCCCCGAATGGAGGAGCAGTGTGAGACTAAGAGGCAGGCCAGAGTGTGTGTGCTAAATGAAGTGTGAGGAACCAAGGGGCGAGAGCTGGGAGAGGTGAGAAGCTGGACGTTTTTTAGTCCGGTCGATAAGGAAATGTGTGTGTGTGTGTGTGTGTAACACACTGTGAGAGCTGAAAGGTGAAGCCGAGAGGTTGTGAAGACACTGCAGGAGCTCCTCCGTCGTTTACCCCCTCTCTGCTCTCTCAGAGAGGTACACACACCTCAGCAGACACATAGCTTTTTTTCCCTCCTACTTCAGTAATTAAAATGTCACAGATCGAAGTGACCTGTCCCCACCTCTGTGTTACTGACCGCTCCGGCTGACAGCTGCTGCCATAACCGCGACGCTCAGCTTCCAATTAACACAGCTTTACCCAGAGCCAGAGAGTGACCACAGCGGCCAGGCAGAGGCGCAGAATTAAGCTGTCGTCAGGCTGTAACTCCTGTGATAAGCCGCCTCGGCCTTCTGACGGAGAGTGGGTCACGATAAAAGTGTGTGAGTGTGAGTGTGGGAAGTGGAGATAGATAGAGGAGAAGAAAGAGAGAGGGCATTTATGCCGTTATCGCACTAAAATAAGTGGTGATTCCAAAGGTCCCTCTACTGACCAGGCTTTAAATTTAGGCTCCTATTAAGCTTAAGGATAAAGCACAATATCTAACGTCAAGGACTTGTACAGGTCTCTTATTATGAGCCCCGCTCTGACACAGCCAGCAGAGATGGTAGCTCACATCAGCTCTCGAATTCAGTGGTCAGTTTCCACTCCTGGCTGGATATTTTTAGTATTATTAACCTAGCAGCGACACTGACGGTCGATACACCTGCATCAGCAGCACACACACACTTCCCTGAGTGTGCTACGTCTGTTCTCAGCATGGTCTACCAACTAGTGTCAGGTCAGCAGCGCTCCTGTGGTCAGTGATGGGTGAAGGATACTGTGGTCATCATGAGGAAATGCCAGGTAGGTCATTCTTAAAAATAAATAAGTGGTCAGTGAGTGGAAATGGAAATATGTGTCTGAAAAAGTGGCCAGTGTGTGTCAGTAAAAGGGGGGTGTTTCTAATAAAGTGACCAGTGTGTGTCAGTACAAGGGGGGTGTTTCTGATAAAGTGGCCAGTGTGTGTCAGTACAAGGGGGGTGTTTCTGATAAAGTGGCCAGTGTGTTTTAGTATAAGGTAGGTGTTTCTTATAAAGTGGCCAGTGTGTGTCAGTACAAGGGGGGTGTTTCTAATAAAGTGGCCAGTGTGTGTCAGTACAAGGAGGGTATTTCTGATAAAGTGGCCAGTGAGTGTCAGTAGAGGGGGGGTGTTTCTGATAAAGTGGCCAGTGAGTGTCAGTAGCAGGGGGGTGTTTCTGATAAAGTGGCCAGTGAGTGTCAGTAGCAGGGGGGTGTTTCTGATAAAGTGGCCAGTGTGTCTCAGTACAAGGGGGGTGTTTTTGATAAAGTGGCCAGTGTGTCTCAGTATAAGGTAGGTGTTTCTAATAAAGTGGCCAGTGTGTCTCAGTACAAGGGGGGTGTTTCTGATAAAGTGGCCAGTGTGTCTCAGTTCAAGGGGGGGGTGTTTCCAATAAAGTGGCCAGTGTGTCTCAGTTCAAGGGGGGGTGTTTCTGATAAAGTGGCCAGTGTGTCTCAGTACAAGGGGGGTGTTTCTAATAAAGTGGCCAGTCAGACAGAGAGACAGATACTGAATCAGTAAGACATACACAGACAGTCAGACAGACAGAAATAAAAGACTAAAGAACGGACAGACACAGACAGACAGATAG
Organism: Hoplias malabaricus; assembly: GCF_029633855.1. NCBI lineage: Eukaryota > Metazoa > Chordata > Actinopteri > Characiformes > Erythrinidae > Hoplias > Hoplias malabaricus. Next base: position 41,726,819 of record NC_089810.1, read on the forward strand.
ACAGATAGAGATGCTGACTCACCTACACGGTTGAAGGGTTGAAGATCATTCATCAGTGTGAAGGAGACAAAAAGAAAGAGAGAAACCTGGAGTTAGTTTCAGGCAAAAACCACAAACAGTGTGCAGTCACGAAACCACAGGGTACAACAGAAACTGTCAGAATGGCTAACGGCTAACAGCTAATGGCTAATGGCTGTAAAATCAGCTGCAGCAGGGATCATGTTTGTTTTTATCCGACTCACGACGGCAGCTCGTAAAATGACTTTTGAAGAGGTTCAAACGCTCCTTGGATCGGTGGCCGACGAAAGAATCCAGCGAGAGCTGGACGCTGCAACAGGAAGGAACAAACTCTACTGATCTGTCTGAACTGATGACGGAGCTGTGTTCAGTCCCAAACAACAACAACACGCCAATACACCATGAGTAAACACCGCTTAACGTTGTTGGGGTTTGCTGTGACAGGGTTTTGAGATGACACCCGATATATTTCAGGAGGAAGCTGTGGGAGTGGGAAACCAACCACGGACCAATCAGAGAGTAGAGACCAGTAGAGACCAGTAGATTCCAGTAGAGTCCAGTAGACACCAGTAGAGTCCAGTAGACACCAGAAAAGTCCAATAGAGACCAGTAGAGTCCAGTAGACACCAGTAAAGTCCAGTAGAGACCAGTAGAGTCCACTAGACTCCAGTAGAGACCAGTAGAGTCCACTAGACTCCAGTAGAGACCAGTAGAATCCAGTAGACTCCAGTAAAGTCCAGTAGAGTCCAGTAGAGTCCACTAGACACCAGTAAAGTCCAGTAGAGTCCAGTACAGTCCAGTAGAGTCCAGTACAGTGCAGTAGACACCAGTAAAGCCCAGTAGAGTCCAGTACAGTCCAGTAGAGTCAGTCCTCTGTGGGGTCCTGACCACTGAAGAACAGAGTGCAGCAGAGGGCTATAGTCTTATTCATTGCCTGGACAGTGAGTGCAGAACGGAGGAGGTGGCTTTAATGTTACGGCTGATTGGCTGTATGTACTTGTTGTACAGTGCTGGTGATGGTTTGTTTGTTCAGAAGCGTGGAGTGGGGGGCTTCTGACAGCGAGGGGGAGTTAAAAGGGGCTTCAGAAATGGACAGATGCAAACAGCAAGTGTATCAGCAGAATCACATTAACAAGAGACTTCGAGAAAGACCCCTGTGGTCACTCACAACTGTGGTGGGGAAACCTAATCAACACACACACACACACACACACACACTTAACTGATGGCAGCACAAGTGCCTGTGGGAGAGATGTTGTGCCATTTTGTGTCAGCGTGCTGCAAAGCGTAGCCCCACAGGGCATGCTGCGAAGGCGAGTGTGTGTGTGTGTGTGTGTGTGTGCACTCTAGATGAATTCCACTGAAGGTTAATAGAGTGACACGTGCTGCGGCTGATGGCTATTTGACACAAGAGGGCGCCGGGGGCAACATATCTTTGGATGTGGTCTTATGAGAGAGTGTGTATACACAGGAATACACACATAAACAAACACACACACACACACAAAGAGAGAGAGGTATAAATCTCGTCCTTGACACATCCATAGGCTGGCGGAGTCAAACATAAGGCCATACATGATGGGAGTGTTCATCATAGGGTAGGGTCACGTACTGGGTGTGTATTATGTTCTCTCTCTCTCTCTCTCTCTCTCTCTCTCTCTCTCTCTCTCTCTCTCTCTCTCTCTCTCTCTCTCTCTCTCCATCCCTCTACCTACTCCCTACAGTCTCTGTTTATAATTGAACACGCTTGGGCTACATTTCCGTCACATCCCTGCGACCAATACATCAAAACATTATTAAACAAAGGAGCATTCATCACTCTCTCTCAGGGAACGACGTTCCGCTGAAAGTCTCGGCTTCACAGAACTCTCAGGAACATTTCCTAGGAGTTTATAAGCCGTCTTCAGGAATGTCCCTGGTGTAAAGTATCTCAGGGGCCTAACACTGCATTTACCCAACACGTGATCTTCTGAAGTCAGGTGACATCACAACGTTTACAGTATTCTCAGCCTCTGACGTTTATCACAGCTCTCAGCTTTAGTTATTCCTCTGGTTCGGTTTGAAGTTTAATAAAGTTGTTCTGTTTGTCTGAAAGAGTGATGTTTTCATGTTGTAATGAAGCTTGAGGCTGAATCCCAAACGTCTCCCTACACCCTCCATAGGGCACAGTGTGGGTCATAGATAATCATTCTTAGTGAGCTATAAGTGTCACGTTTCCCTGTCGTATCAGTGTCTAATTACTGTCTGGGTGCAGTGTTAGTTTAATTATCTGTGATGTGCACTATGTAGGGAGTATGACGCTATTTGGGTCTCCTCTCCGATCTCCTCTACTGACTGATACAGATGAACAGAGCTCTGTTTACAAACACGGCATAGATAAATGGGTCAGGGACCTGTATTATATTATTATATGTCTTTCATTTTAACGTCTAAACGACGACTAAACATTTTGACTGAAACAATCAACCAATTTAAACATTCATTCATTCATTATCTGTAACCGCTTATGGGGTGGGTCCAGAGCCAACCTGGAATCATTGGGCGCAAGGTAGGAATACACCCTGGAGGGGGCGCCAGTCCTTCACAGGGAAACACAGACACACACACACACATTCACACCTACGGACACTATTAAGTCGCCAATTTTTGGACTGTGGGAGGAAACAGGAGCACCCAGAGGACACCCACGCAGACACAGGGAGAACACACCACACTCTTCACAGACAGTCACCCGGAGGAAACCAACGCAGACACAGAGAGAACACACCACACTCCTCACAGACAGTCACCCGGAGGAAACCCACAAGCCCAACAATTTAAACATCATGGTTTTATTTGAATTGTGTGTGTGTGAGTAATGAGGAGGTGCACAACATGGCAGCTAATCGACATCGTGACATCAGCTGCAGCCCAAATACAGGGCAATTTCAGAGGTTAAAGATTAGAACGTTAGAACAAATGAAATGTAAGAAGACCCAGTCTCATCGTTACTCTCTTCTGGAGCTGTGTGAGAAGAAAGCACTGGGGGCATTTCTGGGCAAAGAGGTCCACACTCAGATACGGATTGAAGGTAAGTGGAGTTGCCTGAGAGGCACAAAGAGGAAAAACAAGAGGGAACAATACGTAGAGGATGAACAGCCTCTGTGAGTCTAGGCGAACTCTCGTAGCTTGGCGCGGAAGGTTACCGAAACGCCAATTAAACACAAAGGCGAGACACGGAGAGAGAGATCTGACTTTTGGAAAAACGGATGTTGTTGTCCTTCAAAAGGCCTGCGAGACGTGTGCGTTTACAGCTTTCAGAGACTTGAAACATCACCTGGCAGAAAGATGGGCTTTGATTCAGCGCTCTCCTGCACAACACAGGCCTCTGAATATCACCAAAAGTCCTTCCAAAGGTCACCGCAACATTTCATACCTGATTAGTGCTGCTGTTTTCACTTCACACAGCCCCAGTGCGCGGAACACGCTCAGACCTGGTGTGTGTGGAGACGGTAGTGCTTGTGTTTATCACTGAATAATGGGTAGAACCCCTGGCTGGAGCTTATGGCTATAAAGAAATGAGGATCACTCACAGAGCTCTCTGTTGATGTAGGAGTGGATTTAATGAGCATTATCTGCGCTGATTTTCTTATTACACAATGCTGTGGAATTAAATAAAGGCTCACTGAGGTCCTACTGGACGTTTTAACATCAGCATGCACCACCACTTCCACTGGATTCATATACATTTGCACCTATATTGTAATATGTTCGAGTGTTGACAATTCCCAGACACTTTTCTGCCCTGCAGCGTGTCTAGTGTTTAGTCGTATTACTGTTAATATTGGTATTCTACTTTACTGTATTCACTCTATCACAGTTAGCACCATCATAGTCTTGGGTTAATTATATCTTACTGCACTTATACATCCCTTCATTGGCTTCCTGTGCATTTTCGGATTGACTTTGAGATATTGTTTGTTTATAAGTCTCTGCCTGGGTGAGCTCCCATCTCCCTCTCCTAGGATCAGAATCACGTTATTGGCCACACCCTGGCACAACCCTGATACTACCCCTGATACTGCCCTTGGTACTAACCCTGGAACTACACCTGATACTACCCCTGATACTGCCCTTGGTACTAACCCTGGAACTACACCTGATACTACCCCTGATACTGCCCTTGGTACTAACCCTGGAACTACACCTGATACTACCCCTGGTTCTACACTCGATACTACACATGGTACTATCACTGGTACTACACCTTATACTACTCTTGATACTTCCCCAGCTATTACCCCTGATACTTCCCCTGGTACTACCCCTCATACTTCCCATGGTACTACCCCGATACTAACCCTGACACTTCCCCTGGTGCTACCCCTGATACTTCCCCTGATGCTACCCCTGATACTACCCCTGATACTTCCCCTGATACTACCCCTGATACTACACTCGATACTACCCCTGATACTACCCCTGATACTACCCCTGATACTACCCCTGGTACTACTCCTAATCATAATGATTTTTTTTTCATACTCTTAAAAAGCACATAATTCCAGACAATGACTGTAACCTGTGCCAAGTGAAAGAAAACAAACCACACTTAAGCCAAAACAAACAAAACTAATGTCATATTAATTAAAATTAAATTAAAATCTAGGGCCCACATCCATGTAATTATTCCTTTGCATATGCCTCCACAAATAACACACTCGGATTCAAGAACAACATGGTGGAGAACACGCAGCAGAACTGGAATAGCACTTCGCCAAAGGCTCTGGAGAGGCGAGATGTCTCCTTGCCAACTCGTCAGTGCCCGGCTTCTCTCGTTCTCTGTCGCTCCGAATACTTTCGGCTCCCTTTTGCACTTATTATGGGGCGGCGAGGGAGCGCCCGGCGGGTCGGGGCGATGGAGAAGCAGTGTGGGGGCGGGGAGGTGGGAGCATGCCGTGGTTTTTAATCAGGCCCGGGCGGGATTTGTAGAACAAAAGGCTGAGTAAAGATTGTCGGTGTCTCCAGCGATCGTCAGCCCCCTTCCAGAGCCACCTCAGATTCCCTCATGTTTCTAATGCCTCGCTCAGATCCCATTTGCCACATAACGACATCTGAAAGCAGACAGATTTGCCTTTATAGCCAGAGAAAAAGGTGCCAGGCTGGCACTCGCAAGGAACGAGGGAACAGACAGAGGGAGGTAGAAGTAAAGGGAAAGAGCTGATGGTGAAGTCTGGGCGATCAAAGCTCGGTTTTTCCGGAGCATATGTTAGTGTGCGGAAACATGCTCCGCTAACAGACTTTAGTCATTAAGAGGGAGGCTCGTGTGCTTTAGAACATGGTTCTGCTGCAGAGAGAGAGAGAGAGAAAGAGAGAGAGAGGGGAAGAGCTATAGGCAATGCCAATGCCCTGGACCCTTCCTTGGCCACCGAAATCTAGAGTGTTTCATTATGGCAGCCATTAACGTCAGCTCTAGTTAACGTTCGCCTGGTGCCCTGATGGAGCAACTCTGACACACTCTCAAACACACACACACACACACGCCCTCAACCCTCCTCCACATTAGCCCCACTGGCGGCGCTGACAAGCACTGAAACACAGTTATCTCTGCGTAATTAAGAGATGCTTCCTGACTCACTTTGTAGTGTGTTCCTGAGCGTGTGTGTGTGTGTGTGTGTCTCGTAGGGGCTGTTGGATCCTGTTGCCCTCAATGTGACTGCCCCACACAAGGACAGAAGGAATGGAACGTGACACAAATCACACAGACACTCCGACCTCCATCAGGGACGATGTAGAGGGGCATACATTCATCTAAATTGTGCCTGTCCTCATTTGGGGAGACAACAGATGTGCCCAGATGTGTTCATCACTCTGCCCTGGACCACAGGACTCAACTGCCCTAACCCATGCCCTTACACCATCACTGTGCAGAGGGAAACATGCATCTCCTTGTTTGTGGATTTTTCACACTGTGTGGTGAACGGACCAATAGAAATGCTGCAAAATGATGCGGAATAAATCTTTATACACTGACTTCCACTGATCGTTAAAAAGGCTATGTGCTTCTCCTGTAAATTACCGTTTTGGAGACACATGGTTTGCTTTAGACAGCGATGAAATAGTTGCCAATATGAGTATATACACAATGCTAATCAATCCCATATGCTTCCATTGTTTGTTAGCGACATTAGCCTAAAGATCAAGCGCAGCACACGTCCGGCAATAAATATCCAACCCTCAAAGCTGTTAAAAAAAGTAAAAATATTTCCGTGTGAATTCACAGCGATGCCGTTTGGACAGTAACAGCCCGCACCGGCACAAGTAAGTTTCAGTAGGCCATTATTACACATCATGAATTTATAAAGCTCCAGACAGGAATGTTCTGCAAGATGCTATCCACACGGTGCAACCGCTCGCCGCTGTCTCCTTTGTGATCGATGCTTTCAATTCTCCGAGCCAAACCCGTAGATGTGCTGGGGCTGATTCTGAACGTCTTTTCAGCTCCCCGTCTCGGGACGCGGCGCTTAGGCTCCCGCCTGCCAGCCTAGATCACATTATTTCCAAGCAAACAGTCACTAAAAGGCTCGGCGAGCGCCAGTGAGCAAAGCGGCGTTTGGGACGTCCGTGAGTGACATGCGCAAGCACGGGTTTGTAACTCTGAAGTGACGATTTGTTCTGGCGGGGTGCCAAGCAGAGTGCATAAATAAAGCATGTGAGGAGTGGAGACCGGCGAGAGGGAGATGGAGAGAGTGAAAAACAGCTTCTAAATATAGAGCGGTCAGACCCAGGGCCAGAGCCAGGCCCTGTACGTGTTTCTGAGCATGGATCGGGCTTTGGGACGTGGGCCCATTAGTGCGCAGTGTGTAAATCAGCAATTAGATGCGCAAATGAAGAAATGTCAGCCATTACCCAGAGCGCATCAGGCCGGCAGGCTTTAGAAACACACACACACACACACACACACACTTTGGCATGTCAGGGAGTTGTGCCGAATGCTCATTAATGACATATATTAATTAGAGAGTGCAGAGACACTCGTTTCTGTCTCTATTTTTTAAACACATCTAGGAGCTGCACATGTTCACGCCCTGCTCTTTGGGTGAAAGGTGAGAAATATAGCGATCTGTGAAAGCAGCAGATGTCTACAGTAATGCGTTTCCTTATTATTTTCTCATTTTCTATTTATTTTGGGGGTCAATCAGTGATTTAAAAAAATAATAAAAAACTAGGCGAGTTATAAATGAGCAATAACATAGTAATAGTATGGTAATAAGCTGTGTTGTTATGTAAACATCAATTTTAAGTTCCTAAAGTAGTTTTACAAAGAATAGCATATCATTAACCCCTTCATCACTCTGTGTATCACATCATTTCTCAAACACATCCAACTGAGGTACGGAATTAATGTAATTAAGACGCAAAGTTATAAATCAAAGACTACTTCATGTTTGGTGGCAGCTTGAAGGCAGCCGTTGACTCCTCTGTGCTTCTTCACGCCTGAGGAGGATGAGAAAGACTCAAGACTGTCTCAGGAAGATGCAGGGAGACTTGCGGCCGTGCCCATCAACAGCCTGGCCTAATTATCCAGCCACCCAAATGCACTGGGCGCATTAGCATGGGAATCAGGCCTCGCAGACGCCCAGAGAAGGGTCACTGCCTCTACCGCCCGCAGAACAGATGCCATTAGCTACTGGAGTGGCTCGGTCCCCGCGTCCTCCCGAGACGGAGGCTCTGGACGGCCATCTCTGAGGTTATAGGAAACTCGGACATCACCGGGTTAGCTCCACTGACCACACAGGAGGACTCTGTAGTCCATCTGCCGCTCTGCATACTTTATTACCCACATCCCCCTGTTCCTCAGCGCTCAGGACAACCCCTCAGAGCAGGTGTGATGTCCACACTGGGGGGTGATGTCCACCTGCTCTGGGGGGTCCTGAGCGCTGAGGAACAGGGGAAAGTGGGGGTAATAAAGTATGCAGAGTAACAGATGGGCTACAGTCGGTCACTGTAGAGCTACAAAGTTCTCCTGTGTCCAAAGCTGTGAAAGGTTTCTGTGCTCAGTCCCAGACTCTGATCTGTTGGAAATGTCACTTCGAGGTGTGTTTGAAAGTGTTGTTCTTCAGGGTCCAGCAGAAGGCCTTCGCCTCAGGGATCAGCCCAAAGGAACTCGATAAATCCCAACAACGCATAACACACTCCTAAACACTCCTCCTCCAGAGAGGGGAGGCAAAGCGAGGGGGTCCCGGTCAAAAAGCACGATTAATTTTCTCTGAAAAGGAGAATGGCTTGTTTTTCCAGTGGGTGTCACTCCATAATCCTCCACCTGCTCCCCATCAGCCCAGCTCTACCCTCACCAATTATAACACACACACACACACACAGAGACAGACACACACACACACACACGCACACACACACACAGAGACACGCACACACACACACACACAGAGACAGACACACACACACAGACACACACACACACACAGAGAGAGAGAGAGAGAGAGAGAGAGAGAGAGAGAGAGAATTAGAGGCAAGCGTGCTGGGCCTGGGGCACAGGAAGACAGGTGTGGGAGAGAGAAATAGAGAGACAGACAGACAGAGTGAGGGAGAGAGAGAGAGAGAGAGAGAGAGAGAGAGAGAGAGAGAGAGAGAGAGAGAGAGAATTAGAGGCAAGCGTGCTGGGCCTGGGGCACAGGAAGACAGGTGTGGGAGAGAGAAATAGAGAGACAGACAGACAGAGTGAGGGAGAGAGAGAGAGAGAGTGAGGGAGAGAGAGAGAGAGAGAGAGAGAGAGAGAAGACTTCAGAGCTGCGTAGAAATAATGAAGTCTGACTCATCAAACACAAATTAAATCCCCCCCCCCCCCCCCCCCCACACACACACACACACACACACTGGCATCACATGACTCGACCTTTTCTTGCAGCCACATAACGATGGAGCCTGTGAATGTGGTTGTTGTTGTGTGTGGGTCTCTCTCTCTCTCTCTCTCTCTCTCTCTCTCTCTCTATCTGTGTGTGTGTGTGTGTGTGTGTGTGTGTGTGTGTGCATGATTAATGACTAAAGAAGTGAATGTGCTATGAAGATATTTAACACAGCATCAGCAAAGAAGCATGATACCAGAGAGAGAAAGAGAGAGAGAAAGAGAGGGAGAGAGAGAGAGAGAGAGAGAGAGAGAGAGAGACTGGGAGGAGGGGTGAAATGTAAAGGTATCATTTCAGGTTATCATTTATGGTGAACCAGTGCCAGTGTTTCTGAGGATGGATCATTAATGTGACACAGGGAACAAGGAACCAACACTTCTCACAATGCCATCATCTACACAGCCCTTGGATACTCACTCTCTCTCACACACACACACACACACACACACACACACTTTCAGTTCATAGAGACCCTGTGAAAGCTAATGAGAGCGCTGTGCTAATCCAGCAGTGTCCGTGTTAAACCAGGCCACAGCGCTGAAGAATAGTGGAGCCTCTGTGCTGCGCGGTGGGCTCCCAGCACAGCTACAGCTCCGGGGTCTTCGAGGACGAGAGCCGTATCTCCACTTTATTGAAGCCGGCTTCATGATAAAGCTCGACAGCTGAGCTGCTGATGCTAATGTGTCCCCTCTGGCAGTGCAGCAACAACTCCATCTACAGCTAAATGGATGTTCTGTCCCACTTTGACTGTAATAACCACGTAGCTACATATTAATAACTGTATAACTACACAAGCTGAGTGAAGTATTACACCTTTCACAAACACACTAGATTTTAATTTTGTAATTTTAAGTTAAAAATATGAACTGAACTAATATCACATTAATACACAATGAATGTAATTACATTGCTATAATAATGTAATTACATATCAACATTTATTTTATAAAAACATGAGCAAATTTAAAGCCAATATATTTGTATCTATACGAGCTGTATCATTAGATCCACTAACAATACATTAACATTGTTACTACATGCATTATTAATATGTAATTACATAGCTATTCGACTCAATGGCTCCACTAATAACTATGTAATTGCTTAGTGACAATACGTGCATTACACAAATACACTATAAATAGCCACAATGTCTCAGATTTGTTTTACAGCAACAAAGAGCACAGTCTCAGTTTATTTGTGTAATTATAAAAGCCTTATTACATGTTATTACAAAAGTGTTGTTATATTTATTACATATATTTACAGACAGAAGTACATTAAATTGTTGATACACTTATTTACATAAACTCCTGTGATAGGTCATGCGTAACCCTGACTAACTCACTAGCAGTTACATTGTTGTTCATATGTTATTACATAGTTATAAAAGACTGAAAAGAGACCATTGTCCTTTGTTAATAGTTAAGTAACAGTCACTATGAGATTCATTATATGTCAACACAAACACTGGCACCATACAGACATGCTTCTTATGGTTATCATTCAGACGTGTGTGTGTGTGTGTGTGTGTGTGTGTTCCTTTGTTTTATGGCCTTTGAACACGAGTGCTCTGAGAAAGTGGGTTGCTGAAGAGCCTGAAAGCTTGGCACAGTCAGCTACCTGATGGAGGGACACATTACTCTCTCCCTCTCTATCTCTCTCTCTCTCCCACACACACTGCAGTGGCCTGATTGTGGTCAGAGGAAGCAGATGCCCAGGGGTAGTGTGCCGTGACAAGCGGGTCTCAGATGGGCACTGCCCACCATTTGCTGCCCCTTTGGCACCACTTTACCTCCATATGTCGGGCTCCGCAGGACCAATATGGGACACTCATGTGGGGTGCAAAGAGTGGCCCCCGGGGGCCTGAACCTAAATGAGATTACACAGTCCTCCACAGCCGTGCGCAAAGGTCCCTGGCTGTTGTTTACATAAAGAGATCCAAGCCCGAGACACACACTGGGCCGAGGAGACAGAGACACATGGGCCTCAGTAACCCCCCCCCCCCCCATGCTCAGGTACACAGTCTCACCAACACCAGGACGCGGACACAGCCTTCTGCAGCTTCAGCGGAGGTCTGTGTAAGAAGATGTGATTCAGAGTGAATTTGGAGCGTTTCTATTGGTTCATTCTTCATTAAATATTCACACAGTGCGAAGGACGGCCGCTGGGTTCAGAGGATGCAGTAAATAAACCTCCACACACACGGAGACACGGGGCCTTCATCACAGAGAGATGATATAGAGAGGAGGAGGAGGACAGTTGTGATGAGTTGACATCAGCCCAGAGAACAGGGTTCCACTGTTCCACTGTTCCTCTGATTTTAGTCTCAAATGTTCAGTTGTTTTTGGGAAATGCTGGTCATTTTCAACCATTTTTTGAGGAAAACACAGAATATCTTTATTATTTTCTCTTTGTAGCTATCCCTCCCTTTTTCTCTCCCTCTCCATCCCTCCCTCTTTCTCTCCCTCTGTCCCTCTCTCTCTCTCTCTCTCTCTCTCTCTCTCTCTCTCTACATCCCTCTCTGTCTGTCTCTGTCTATCTCTCTCTCCCTCTCCATCCCTCCCTTTCTCTCTCTCTCTCTCTCTCTCTCTCTCTCTCTCTCTCTCTCTACATCCCTCTGTCTGTCTCTCTCTCTCTCTCTCTACATCCCTCTCTCTCTCCACATCCCTCTCTCTCTCTCAACATCCCTCTCTGTCTGTCTCTCTCTCTCTCTCTCTCTCTCTCTCTCCCTCTCTCTCTCTCTGTGTGTTGTGTCAGAAGCCTGTGTGCAGTGCTCCCCTCTGCATCTGTTCACCCAAGGCATCTATCAACCCCTGCCACCTCCACAATTACAGCTCACCCCCTACCTCCACCTCCACCTCTCTCTCTCTCCATCTCTCCATCCCTCCCTCCAACCTCCACCCCATCCTTTCAGCCACCTTACACACGTCCAGAAAGTTCACCTGTGCGTAGGAAGACGGCACTGAACACCTCCTTTTACAGATCAGGGGCCTGGTGTGTTTGAGTTTTTTTTTATATGGAAAGAGCCAAAAAATCTCCCGAGAAGCTGTGCTTTTACATCTCTGCCTCACTACAAATCATCGTTTCTAAAGCTCATCAGCCTCCTCTTCTTCTTCCTCCTGAGTGTGGGCTCCTCCGCTTGTTCCACAGAGCTCTACATCAGCGACAGGCTGTGAAACCACGGCCTAATTGGTTTCCACCGGCCGTAACGCCTCCGACCTCCCGCTTTATTAATGACAGCCGTTACCGTGGAAATAACAGCGGCTCTGTGTACACACTCCGTGCTAACGTCCCAACCTGCAGACGACAGAAAGCGGGTCGCTCCGGCGAGTGCGGGTCTCCGTGATGAGATGAGGGAGGGTGGGGAGGGCCGGGGTCGCGAAGGTCGGTGGCGAGTCTGTCATTGTCCAGGCTCCTGCAGAGGACGGGCTGGCGGTAATTAAGTGAGGCAAACACCACGGCTCTAGCGGCGCTGGGAAGCTAATCGTGTTTGAGAAGGAAAGCAGAAGAGGGTCGCCGTGACCTGTACAGAGCGAGCAAGGACTAACTGGAACATCCCCGAGACGACCGTGAGCACCGAGACGTCCTGCGGAAAACAGACAGGAGGTGACTCTGATGACTAACAGACACCAGGCGTCTGCTGTCGCTGACCTTGGCTGTTGTCTCGCGTCCTCGACAGTCTGGTGAACGCCGGCCTCTCCGCTCTGGTATTCAGACACGGAGTTAACACAGTAGTGCTAGCTGTGAGAGGAAATTAAAGGTGGCGTTCATGATTTAATCAAAGGACAAAGCTTTTATAAAACTCTGAGTACCTTTCTTCTCATTTTGTGCTGGAAACTGGTCTGATGTGTTTACAGAAAACAGCAGAAATGAGCCGTGATCTGTTCGTATTCGGTGTGTGATTGTGTTCAGTCTGAAACAGACCGGGGGATTCACTTTGGTCTGAAACTGTTTTTTCTCAGTGTTTACATTAGACTTCTTTATATTTGGTGTCTTCACTAAAGCCAGAACACGTCCAAACCACAGACGCAGCGTTTCTCTTTGGTACGAGCTCCAGTCGCTCGGCCAACCTCTGTGTTTAGGTTCTCCTTCATGTGTCTGATTGGACAGGGTGGAGTCACCTGATTATAGCACGGTAGTGTGGGTTTAAAGGGACAGTGTAGGGACAGTGTATATATTTATATATTCATTCATTCATTGCCTGTAACAAGTCACCCGAAGGAAACCCACGCAGACACAGGAAGAACACACCACACTCCTCACAGACAGTCACCCGGAGGAAACCCATGCAGACACAGAGAGAACACACCACACTCCTCACAGACAGTCACCCGGAGGAAACCCACGCAGACACAGGGAGAACACACCACACTCCTCACAGACAGTCACCCGGAGGAAACCCACGCAGACACAGGGAGAACACACCACACTCCTCACAGACAGTCACCCGGAGGAAACCCACGCAGACACAGGGAGAACACACCACACTCCTCACAGACAGTCACCCGGAGGAAACCCATGCAGACACAGGGAGAACACACCACGCTCCTCACAGACAGCCACCCAGAGCGGGAATCGAACCCACAACCTCAGACCCAGACAGTCACTGCGACACCTACCTGCTGCGCCACCGTGCCGCCTTATATATATATATATATACATATATGAAAATAAACAAAATAACATGGATTTCGATTAATTTATGATTAATTGCTCAGCCCTAGATTATGCAGGAGCCCCTCTGACCGATAAACATTCGGACCGACCTGCTTTGTGTTCCTAGGCATTTGCAGGTACGCTCAATTTGACACCTGCCTCATCAATTACAATTATGCATTATGAGCTGTAATTGGCCATCTGCCGGAGCCATCTTGTGCCCCTGGAGTCCGGCCGCACTGCTGTCCAGCTGTTCCACGTGGCCGTGTGCTGCAGTTGGACACACTGGGTGCAGCTCTGGCCCAGAAGAGAGCAGTCACAGCCGGAGGTGAGGGAGGTGGAGGTGGAGGAGCTGCTGTGGAGCGAGGGGTGGGGGGAGAGGTGGAGGATTTAGAGGAGCTCTATCTGTTCTGGAGAAACTGCATTTCTTCATTTCATGGCATTGTTCACCGATCGCAGGCAGATAGCTCCGTCCCTGCAGAGTTCAGCGTGGAACACAAAAGGGAGGCGGCGTCAGGTTGTGATTGTGTCTTTGGCGAAAGACGAGGGCTGGGAAGAGCAGTTTGTTTCAAGAGATTTAAAGAGACAGACAGACAGACAGACAGACAGAGAGACAGAGAGAGACAGACAGTCAGAGATAGAGACAGACAGAGACAGTGAGACAGAAAGACAGAGAGAGAGACAGACAGTCAGAGAGACAGAGACAGAGAGACAGACAGACAGAGAGAGAGAGAGAGAGAGAGAGAGAGAGAGAAAGAAAGACAGACAGACAGACAGAGAGAGAGACAGAGACAGTGAGACAGACAGACAGAGAGAGAGGGAGAGAGAAAGAAAGACAGACAGACAGACAGAGAGAGAGAGAGAGAGAGACAGACGAAGCGAACAATAACCCGTCTCCAGCCCGAGCCTTCCTCCATTACTCCTCCATGGACAGCTGATTGTACACTTGGTTCTGTCAGTCCCTCAGACCTCTCCGTCCAGATCAGTTCTGTTTACTTTGGCCTCTCTGCGGCCGGGGGCCATTCTCATAAACGGCAGGAGCCGGAACTGGGTTCCTCCGGCCTTTTTCTATTTATAATCGCGAGGATTTCACAGGAGCCCATGGTGTGGAGATACCGGAGGGAGATACCAGAGAGAGAGAGCAGCTTCTAGCCAGCTCCAGGAGTCCAGCGAGGGGCACTGGGTGTGACTCCTACACCCCCCCGACCTCATTGTTTCACCCAGCCATAAACCCAGGCATCAGGGGCCCGACTTCAGGAGGAAAGAGCCACAGATGTGCAGTATTCTGTCCTGAATTTGCTGTTGGCTAAATGAGCGCAATGCTGGGTTAGGGCTTCCCGCGAGCTCCACCAACACACACACACACACACACACACACACACACACACACAAACGACCTCATGTTTATTTCAGCTGCTAAATAAGCCCGTGCCTGGGGCTTGGCCAAGCCTCAGCTCAAATTGTTTGATTCTTTTTAAAAACACCCTCATGTCGGGGCTCCCTCTGCGCTGCTGATGGGATGGTGTTTGTGAAGTCAGAGCCCACTTCAGAATCAAGGCCTCGGACCCCAGGGATGCCCCATTCTCACCTCTTGGCATGCTCCACCATCCTCCTCCAGAATGAAGTCTTCCTCCAGGAGGCCAGAGCAGGCAGAAGTGTTTAAGCACTGAGGTGTTTTACTGTTCTTAAAAGCACTGTGGTTTCCGCTGTCGAAGGGCATTTTACACCACACTTGGCTCTCTTTTTTGCTGCAGAACAATAGGGTAAACCACTAAGTTTGGGCACTTAAAAAACAGCAAACAAGACGGGGTACTCTCTAAAAACTGGAACCCTCATTAGCATTCCAAACACAGACCGCTACGGCAGCGACCACCATGTTCCTCGCTCCTCTGCTCCGATGCCTCTATTGCTTTTCTACACAGCGCACGTAGTTTTAGATCTACAAAGCCACTCCCACATTTACTCCAGTAAACAGGTGACCTCCTGCTGAGAAGATACCGGCATCAACCGAGGCACAGATCTCTCCTCTAAACGCTGAAGGAGCTGAAAGCCCATAGCAAAGTTCACACGGACAAACTCTTCATCAAAACCTGTGTGTTTCACTTCTCAGCCTCAAATTACTGAATTGGAATAACGTTCCCCGTCTTTATTGGTAGCTGTAAGGCCACAATTAAGCCCCAATTAAGAATGCACATGCCCTCCGTGGCCTACACACTTCACCTTGGGATGAAGCACAATGCAGAGTTTGTCATTTCTTCTAATTCAAGGTAATGCCTTTCATCTGACATTTCAGCTTTAATCAAGGTTTCCACAAAATAAACTCTTCCAAACACAGCCTCACGGCGCTGGAAAACAAAGCCGCTTTCACAGAAGAAGGTTGTGGAGGCTGCGGTTCAGATTCTTCCAGGTGCAAACGGCAAGGAGAAGCTAGTGTTTTCAGGTGTGTGGTTTCTGATAAAGGTTTGGAGGTTTAAAATGGCAGTGTTTGCCCCCAGTCCTGGTCCCAGGGGGTTGTGCGGTGGAGAGGTTTTCCCCTTGACAAGCTCCTCACAAACGGCAAATAGTGGATTACTGCTGAAAGTATTCGTCTGATCGCTAAATCACACAGTGCAGGGAATTCTTGTTAATTGTGTTATTATATGTGTAATAACTATGTAATAACATATAATGCATGTATATATATAGTGTTTATTAATACAAATGGGACCTATGTATATGACTGTGTATCCTGACCTTTTGTGTAAGCGTGTGTGTGTGTGTGTGTGTAACATGCAAGAGATAGAGATACAAAGAGAGAGAGAGAGACAGGGAGAGATACAATGAGAGAGAGAAAGAGAGAGAGAGTAAGAGAGAGAGAGAGAAAGAGAGAGAGAGAGAGAGAGAGAGAGAGAGAGAGAGATAATGAGAGACAGAGAGATACAATGAGAGTAAGAGAGAGAGAGAGAGAAAGAGAGAGAGAGAGAGAGAGAGAGAGAGAGAGAGAGAGAGAGACAGGGAGAGATACAATGAGAGAGAGAAAGAGAGAGAGAGTAAGAGAGAGAGAGAGAGAGATAATGAGAGACAGAGAGATACAATGAGAGTAAGAGAGAGAGAGAGAGATAGAGACAAGGAGAGATACAATGAGAGAGAGAAAGAGAGAGAGAGAGAGAGATACAATGAGAGAGAGAGAAAGAGAGAGAGAGAAAGAGAGAGAGATACAATGAGAGAGAAAGAGAGAGAGAGTAAGAGAGAGAGATATACAATGAGAGAGAAAGAGAGAGAGATACAATGAGAGAGAGAGAGAGAGAGAGTAAGAGAGAGAGAGAGAGAGAGAGAGAGAGAGAGAGAGAGAGAGAGAGAGAGAGAGAGAGAGAGAGCGGGTGAGAGCAGGATTGGGACATCATTTCATTTCTGGTGTTTAATGGTGCTACGGTTTCAGTGTCACGGTCAGTTAAAGTTAAAATAAAGAAGTAAATATGTAAAAAAATAACCACGTGAGGCACTGGTGAGATTTAACTATGTATTCACTAATGTTTGAGTTCCTTTGTGGTCTTCTGTCTGAGGGAAGAAACAGATTACAGTGCAGCGGATGTGTATTCGATGTTCAGTGCTGTGTAAAGCAGAGTCTAAACACTAAGCCTTACCTCACACACACTTTACAGGTTTATAACAGTAACTCTACTCCGTTGTGTACTACACAGTGTAGAGGAAGACGTTTGAGATGCAGCCCCTAGTGGTGTGGAGGTGTAACTGTGGAGGTGTTCACGGTTAGGTTCTGAAACGCGTTGAAATATATTTAATGTCGAAATCATTGCAGCAGTGAAGCGTATCTACCCCACACTGTCTCACGCAAACATGTCCATAACGTCATCAATAATACATGTATAAATCTTTAAAACTGAAGAGTGTTGACTAAAAAAAAAAGTCCTGGAAAACCACGAAGGTCTCAGCCTTTTGGAGGAAAAGGGTCCAGATGCAAATCAGTGTTTTGTGCGTTGTCCTCATTTGAATAACGAAGATAAACATGTGTAACCTGACGGTCTCTCGACAGACAGCCCTCCGGGGCGTGCGGGTCGGCCTCTGAGGCTTGAGCGGGTTCTCTGACCTTTCTCGGTTGGAGAGAGCCGCTGCTGGTGCCTGTGGCTGTTCTGGAGTCAGGAGCTGAGCAGATGGAAGGTATGCAATAGGCGAGAGAGTGTGTGTTTTAATACGTTTGTGTGAATAAGATAAAAAGGCTGCTCGGGTCTTGAGCGCTACGGGGCAGAAAAAGCCTTCCAGTTGTAGAAGTGAAACTTCGCGGCCTCGGTTCTGATGCAGCTTTGGAAGAAGAAAGAGCTCTGAACGCCGAGATCAAGGCAAACAAACATTCAGACCGAGATGCTTTGTGTTGAACATCTTTACCTTCAGTCGCTGAATACACACACGGAGTCTTTTATTCCGAGGCGCGGCGTTCACACACACGGCCGGTGCCGCTATTTACCTTCAACTTATTTCATTTGCATAAACAGATCCAGGGCTTTGTAGCTGTGCACATCAGGGGGCGGGGGTTTGTTTTTGTACGTTATGAGAACAAACCAGGCCCTAATTACACAGGAAGTCATTTGAACTGTGATTAAAGCTCTTATTAATACGCATTACTTCTGTAAATCTTCTCTGTTCAAATGAAAACACAATTCCATTTGTATCTGCAACAGTTCAGCTGCTTTAAACACCGTGCGGAAACCCTTTCAGACCCAGTGTGTACGTATCAGACGTTAATACACATGTAATACACTTGTAATAACAATCGTGCAGGACTGGGATTTGAGTTCCAAAAATGAAAGCTTTAACTAATGTCATCTGACGGGGACCAATTCATTTTGGAGATCACAGTTACTGTTTCTTTTTTTAATTGTGTTATTATGTTTTCAATAACTATGTAATAACATATAATAAAAATACCAATACACACACACACACATATATATATATACAGTTTATTAATACAAATGGGACCTATGTATATGACTGTGTATCCTGACCTTTTTTGTGTGTGTAACATGCAAGAGATAGAGATACAAATAGAGAGAGAGAGAGAGAGAGAGAGAGAGAGAGAGAGAGAGAGAGAGAGAGAGAGACCTGTTCAGTGTCAGAATGACGTGGTGAGATGGATGTGTTTAGACAGCGTAGTGCCGGCTCTGCCATCCTGCATTACCGTCATTGTCCTCCCAGACCACCACACACACACACACACTGAGACCAATCAGAGTTATAACACCTCTCCAGCTACAGCCCCCAAAATACTCTCCCTGTTTCCCTCACTCACTCCTGTGTAAGTTTATGTGCATGAGTAAGAAGCTGCACTGACCACACAGGTGCACTATGTGGTCCATCTGTTGCTCTGCATACTTTCTTAATTCCCCCTGTTCCTCAGCGCTCAGGACCCCCACAGAGCAGGTGTGATGTGGTGGTGGATCATTCTCAGCGCTGCAGTGACACTGACGTGGTGGTGGTGTGTTAGTGTGTGTTGTGCTGGTGTAGAGTGGATCAGACACAGCAGTGCTGCTGGAGTGTTTAACCCCTCAGTGTCGCTGCTGGACAGTGAGCGGACACAGGGTTTAAAATCTGTGAAGGTACGCCGTCAGGAGTGATTTTATAGACGTGTGTGCACATTACAACATAAAACCAAGGTCATTAATCGCCTAAGCGATGATGTAATAACAATATTATATTTAATAACTGTATCTGTGAGCTTCTCAAGGTTACGCAATTAAACTCATTACCATCTTTATTACGCGTCTAACCAACAACATTAGCCTCGCTCCAGTCAGTGACTCAGTGATTCAGTGCGTGGACCTCACATGTGGTTCTTTGATAGTGAGGCCATTTTAATGAAACATCTTCTTAATTAAAGTGAGATGCCATCGGTTTAAATGCCATTGTTATATTTCTGTTTGTGAGTGGGAGTCTTTTATTATTAATAGCTATTAATAACTCAGGTCTGTATGGGTTTATGAGCTTGGGATAATGGAGCTAACTGGCCACGAGCGTTTTCTTGTCCGAGCAGTGTGGGCTCAGTGTGTATGGACCAGGGCTGACCCAGACATCCGAGCAGTGTGGGCTCAGTGTGTATGGACCAGGGCTGACCCAGACGGACCCAGATCGACACAGACAGACCCCGAAGGACCCAGACAGACACAGACGGACACAGACGGACATAGACGGACCAAAACGGACCCAGACAGACCCAGACAGACCCAGAAGGACACAAACAGACCCAGACAGACCCAGACAGACACAGAAGGATGCAGACGGACACTGACAGACCCAGACAAACACAGACGGACACAGACAGACGCAGAAGTACGCAGACAGATACAGACGGACCCAGACGGACACAGAAGGACTCAGACGCACACAGACGAACACAGGCGGACCAGACGCACACATAAGGACTCAGACGCACACAGACGGACCCAGACGGACACAGACGAACACAGATGGACCCAGATGGACACAGACGAACACAGATGGACCCAGATAGACCCAGACGAACAAAGACAGACCAGAAGGACTCAGACGCACACAGACGGACACGGACGAACACATACGGACACAGACGGACACAGACGGACCTAGACAGACCAAAACGAACCTAGACGGACACAGACGGACCTGTCATTAGTGTATGCAGTTACCCTTATGGTAATCTGATAGAGTGTGT